>NC_141540.1:40987500-41155000 GCF_021556685.1 Rattus norvegicus
AGAACCTTGGAACTTTGACTATTTTAGACCTAAATTAAGCTCTGGAACTAGGAAGATTGCTCAGTGGGTATGAGAACTTACTGTACAAACATGAAGACCTAAATTCAAAACTCCAGAATCCATAGAAGAAGCTGTTTATTATTATGTGGTTATGTCTATATTCTGTGAGGGGGAAGAGACCGGAGGATCACTGAGTTTGCTGGCTACCAAACTACTCCAGTTTCAGAAAGAAACCCTGTCTCAAGAAAGTAAGGCAGAGGGGATAGAATAGGACAGCTGGAATCCTCTGGGCTCCACATGCACCCAGCACACCCGGTTACATACATCAGACATAAACAGCATAGTGGCTCCCTCTTTCACATGCGCACGCGCGTGCGTGTGTACACACACACACACACACACACACAGAGAGAGAAACTAGGACCTATCGCACAGTTGTCTGGGTTATTTCCTGACACAGGGACCCCTCCTCCACAGTTTCAGTTTACATTTTGCGATGTTTCCTGCATGGCTAGCTCTCTCACATCCCACACAAGATCATCTCTTTGCCCAATGGGTCCTCACTACATGAGCCACGAATTGAGACGGGCTGTGGAAATATCACAGGACTTGTGTTCAAGTAATCCTTGCTTTGCTTATACTATCCCTCAAGCACAAGAGGAGTGTTGCTGGCTACAAGGACGTGCCAGAGAGAAACCATGAAATGTGTCCTTTAACTGAAAAGGAGACTTGATAAGAGTTCCGTATGAATTGTGGCTTCAAACAACCACGGGCTGGAGAGATGGCTCAGCGGTTAAGAGCTCCGACTGCTCTTCCAGAGGTCCTGAGTTCAATTCCCAGCAACCACATGGTGGCTCACAACCATCTGTAAAGAGATCTGATGCCCTCTTCTGATGTATCTGAAGACAGCTACAGTGTACTTATACATATTAAATGAATAAACCTTTAAAAAAAATCTGCTTAAAAAAAAAAAAAAAAAACAACCACTGGGAAGGTTGGGGTATGTCCCCTAATGGTGAGGGGGACCTGGACTGTGATTGCTAAGAACAGAGATGTGTTGAGGCAATGGAACTTCAAGCCTATCACTTATACTATTTGAATCACTAAAATGATGAAGCTAAAACACTGAAAGCCTGTGATGTGCATATAGACCAGTGAAGGTCTTTAGAGACGCTTGGCACTTAGAAAATACATCCGGAGAGGTGTGAGGATTTGAGCACACAGAGGAATAAGCAAGAAAAGGTAGCTGCTGGTGCTTTAATGATGCAGGAAGGATATGGTCTGACATTTGAGGCCTGCAGAAGCTATGTACTCAAATCAGAGTACGAGGTCTTTTAGACCTCTGCCCTACTGTCCTACACATGTGGAAAAGTGATACAGTTCTGGCACGGATGAGAAAAGATCTGGCATCGATCTCTACACAGAGAAGATGAGAAACTCTCAAGTTACTGCTGCATAGAAAATAAAAATGTCCCTGTAGAAGCACACACGGCCCTGAGAAGACAAACTGGCAACTTTGTTAACTTTGCTCTCCCTGGGATTGCAGTAAAGCAGAGTATAAAAAATTCTGCTACACTTTGACCACTCGGCTTGCTGCCCCCATTCAAAGCGCACTGCCGAAATTAGCTATGAAATAAGAACAAATCAGCATAATTCGTTGCTGTTAGGTGGACCAGAAGGGCTACTGAGAAAACCAAAGAAAGCTTTCTGCTGTGAAGCTAATCATATGTTCGGAATGCTAACAGGTAGTTGGTAAGTGCGTGGGTTGCTACAGACTCAGAGGCAGAAATGGCCACACTGTATCTTCACACAGCGTGTTAAGCTTCATTGGCCCATGGGCTTTATTTATTATCTGTTACTCAAGTTCACATTCTGCCTTTGGACATTAACATCTGGCCTACATGCACACACTTATTCACACACCAATTGTATACCCACACATACAACACACAGAGACACATTTGTGATAGGGATAGTAATTGCCTAACATACACAAGGCCCTCTCTTCAATTTCCCATCACAGTAAATTCCCTAAGACCATCCTCACTTATCAAATAAGAGTCATGATTGGTGTATGACATCATTAGCTTGGTGTATGACATACTCTCATTCGGTCTTTGGGAATCTAGAAGACGAAATGAATTTGCAATTCTTTAGACAGCTACAGTGATGAATTTGTTGTTTCTTGGGGTTGCCACAGCAACTTACCACAAATTAGATGATTTCAAACAACAACAATTTATCCTCATGGTTCTGGAGACAAGAAGTCTATAGTCAGAATGTGTCAGTGGGGACACATAAGGCGACAGTTTTCTGTAATTCCCGTGTCCTGGTATTCTTAGCTCCTAGAGGCACATTTCAGTACTGTCATCATATGGCGATCTTCTCTTCATGTATCAGTCTTCTGGATACCTCTCCTTACATAGCCTTGGATTTAGGTTAGACCTTAATACACTGACATTATTTTCTCTCAAATATTTTAAGGGATTATATCTTTAAATACTCTATTTTTTTATTGTTGGGATTTCAAGTAACCCAGGATGGCCTTAAACTCCCCCATAGAGCCAAACATTATGCTCAACTCCTAACCTTTCTGCCAGGTCCTCTGGTGTCCTGAGACTACAGGCATGCACTCACTATGTCCAGACATATGGGAAGTTGTTCTTGTGGTTCATGTGCATGTTACGCGGGCATTCTGCCAACAAGACGATATCCTCTTGGCTGTATTGTTTGAGATACGTATATAATAGGCTTGCTTTGAACTCCTGGTCTTGCTGCCTCAGCACCCTAAGTTCTGGAACTACAGGTATATCCTACCATACTCAGCTAGGACCCTACTTTCAAGGTAACCCACATTCTTAGATTCTGGGCAGTGGAGGGGCTACTAAGTTAGCATTGTAAAGTAGGAGCAGCCAATTCTCTCTTGCCAACTTCCTTTGTTTTAACTTTGACCCTTGCTTTTGGGTTACACTTGACACGGTTGTGTAAGACTGTGCCCAGTCCTAAAGTTTAAAAATGGTTCCTTTAATGAACGACAAATTTTGGAAAATGATGAACAATAGATTCCTTGAAGTTAAAGTGAGAAAGAAAAGGGAAAGAGATTATGTATTGTAATCAGATTGTAATCTGTAATCTGTAAGGGCTTCCTAAACTTTCCTAGGCTCTTAGTTCTCCTACAAAAGAAGCAGGAGCAACATGAAGCTCACAGGAGAAGAAGAAAACAGATTTGGACAGAAGCTTCTCATAGCCTCTAGCTCAGGGGACCTGGATACCATCTTAGATGCCCAATCCCTTATTTCAAAGAATACTGTGTTCCACATTGCAGACAAATAGACGTTCATAGGTGACAAATGGGCCACAGGATTGGAGCCTGACTCTTACAGGATTTACATTTGATCTTCTCTTAATGAACAGAACACATTTTCCGTTTTATGTTTTAAAATTAACTTTGGGCAGACAGCAAGCATGCGTGTTTATGGGGTATGACAGGAGGTTCCCTTTGTGTACACATGGCCAAATCAGAATACTCAATGTGTCTATCACCTTAACTTTTACACGCTTGTTTACATTTGATCTGGAAGAAAATGTATGATGAAATGTATACATCACTCATCGTTGCTTCGCTCCGAACTTATTTATTTAATTGGTTATTGATGCCCATGAAACCTGCTGCATGGTGAGACTTGGGGTCCATTCAAGGTTATGTTGCTTCTTTAAAGGGCATTTCTCAGATGAAATCCAGTTCCATAAACATGATCATTTTCCAAGACTCCCCTAAGCTAAGTGCTAACTGAAGGCTGCATGTCAACCTTGTCGTTGCACCTCGTTTTGTGTGACTGCTTCAGAGGAGCAAGAACACTTATTTTCAGCCCCTGGAATTTGTCAAATGTGTTATCTCAGACTTTGTGAAGTTCACCTCCACCTCCCCGTTCCATCCCACCCTGATTCTTGGTGAGTTAGGTGATATGTTTTCTGTGAGAGAGGCTTTGTCTTCAGACCCAGGAGAAGGTGGGGGGGTGCAAGGAGAACCACGTGAATGAGCTGTGTTGTGAAGATTCTAGTATATTATTGTATTTCTCCAATCACTTCTCCTGGAAAGTGCTTTCTACAGCCTCGCCCAGAATGGAAGTCTGAAACTGTATTAGATTGAGGATGTCTGGGCTTTCAGCAGGCCCTGAGGCCTATTAGAGAACAACCTAAGATGATCAAATAGAAGAGACATGACCTGGAATTAAACCGTGAGATCGGTTCATCTCCATTGCCCTCCTCTTCTTGCTCCCCAGTGTCTAAACGCAAGCTCTGAGAACAAAGTCTTTGCAATCATTCACTAAACGCTGATACATTTAAATTTCAGTTTATATTGTATAACGTTAAGAATTAGGAAACGGGGGTTGGGGGTGTAGCTTAGTTGGTGGAGTGCTTGCCTACCATGAAAAGGCCCTGAGTTTGATCTCTAGCACTGTAGGAACCAGGCATGACGGCACCTACTCGGAATCCAAACGCTTGGGAGACGAAGTGGGAGGATAAAGAGCCCGGTCAAAGTCATCCTCTGCTCCTGAGAGAGTTCAAGACAAGCCTGAGCTCTGTGAAACTCTGTCTCAAGGGGGGGGGGGGGGGAATAAGGAAGTAGAAGCAGGCATGGCTATACACATCTGTCATCTCAGCACACAAAATGCAGAAGCAAAGGGAGCAAGACTTAGAGGCCCAACCTGTGCTGCTTGAGACCCTACAATAAAAGAAAACAAAAACACTTAAAAGAAAAACTTTAAAATGTGAAAAGAAAGGAACAGAGCTGGGGTTACATGTAACGCAGTTGGTATATGCTTGTCTATTGTGCACGAAGCCTTGGTCCAGTGCACAGCATCTCATAAACAAGGCTTGGTGGCACAAGCCATTAATCCCAGAACTTGGAAGGCAAAGGCAAGAGCATTTAAATTCAAAGTCACAGGATGCCCTGGTTAGTTTCTATTGTTAACATGTCACAACCTAGGGTTACCTCAGAGGATAGAACCTCAGCAAAAGAATTGCCACCCCTTCCTGACCAGCCCCCAATCAGATCAACCTGTGTCCATGTCTGCAAGAGACGGTCTTATTTGATGACCCATGTGGATGGGACTACTTCACTGTAGATGGCACCATCCTGAAGCAGGTACACCTGAACTGTGCAGGAAAACAAGTAAAGAGTCAGTAAGAAGGCTTCCTCCATGGTTCCTGCCTTGAAATCCTGTCCTAACTTCAGTGATGGATTTTGATTTAGGAAATGTAAGCAACCTCCAAGTTGCTTTTGGTCAAAGTACATTACGGGATGAGAATGACCGGAGAACCTGTAGTGAGTTGGAAGGTTTACATGAGGCCCTATGCTTGAAACAACACAAGATTTTTAAAGGGGAGGAAGAAGGGAAGAGGGAAAAGGACAATTGGGTTAATAAATGGTCTGACCACATGGTACATGTCTGTAAAACCAGCTGTCAAGGGGCAAAGTAGAGGCAATACGAGAGGAGTTGAAGACTTGCCTTGACTGTAGTTACACAAACACACACACACACACACACACACACAGGCGCGCACACACACGCACACACACGCATGCATGCATGCACACACACACATGCATGCCCACACATACCACATATACACATATACACATGCACATGAGCATGCAAAAGTATACCACACACAGCACACATATATACACACATACATATACATACATACATATATACATACATGTACACCATACATACTACATGTATATCCACACACCACACATATTCACATGTGCATGCACACACACCACGTACACCACATACAGGCATGTACATCACACATACATACACACACACATGCATACACATACACACATACCATATAAACACACATTCACATGTAATGCACACACATACCACACAAACTAGACATATATACAGACATACACACCATACCACACACACATGCACATGTTCATGTACAATATATATACCACACATACATACACACACATACACACATATATACACACATAACACACATACACATGCGCACATGCCCACTACACCACATATATACATGCACATACTCATGTGCATACACATGCATACCGTACACATCACACATGTATACACACACATATTACATACCACACCATACACACACACACACACAAAGATGTAGGTTCTTCAAAAGTTTCCATAAATACAATTTATGAGTACTTTCCCTTTCCTTAAACACCAGCCCCATTATCGTCTCTTTAGACCTGGGCTGGCCTCACTGGTTCAAAGTGGGGTGGTAGGCCTCTCCCCTGTGTGCTGTTCTAGCTTCTGAGTGTCTTGTTCTCATGCTGTCACTCTCTGCACACAGATCCACTGATCCCTTCTTTCTTTAAGGATTTATATGTCAATCACTATGGGAAAGTACTGGGAGAGGGGACGCCAGAAGGATTCTAAAAATCGCAATAGGGATCCCCTCCTAAACCATCTTCACGCCTTGTTAAGAAGGTTTAGGAAATCATCCTTGGATGGTTGCTGCCTAATTTTTTTCTTTCAAGGCACATCTTTTCTGATTAGCTGTACGTTAAATTCTTTCTTCTCTCTGGGAAGAAGTTGACTGTTTTGACAGCAATCCTTAGAGTGGCTTTGTCCCGAGCCCGTAATTTATATCTTGTAGTATTCTGTGCTATTTAATGCCACCAGTACCGCCCAAACTTGGATATTTTCTCACTTGATAACTATGCAAAAAAAAAAAAAAAGATTCTCTTCCCAATAGAAAGGTTTGTGTCACAAACTTCTTACAGAATAAAAGCAATAATTTTTAATCCCCTTGTTAGGGATTGGAAACAGGAGTATCTCTGAGGAAAGGGGTAAACCACTCAGAAGACACTCTGGCTGCTCAGGCATTAAAACCAGAATGCTGCAGACATGATTTGAGCAGCAGTAGAACTGCTCTGAGGGGCTCACAACTGGGAATTGCACTATGTTTCCCTCTTTACCATTCCATGTCTTCTCGCCCTCAACCTTGTTGTGTTGGAACCTGGAAAATTTCTTCAACTTTGTAAAAACAAGCAGGTAAGACTCTATTTCTCTAGGAAGAATCTGACACACATATACACATGCATACCATACAAACACACACATATTATATGTGCATACATCTATATACACATACACATATATCCATATACAAACACACACATATATATGTGCACATACATATATACATGCATGAAGACATTCACATTTACATGTACAAATATACATGTATACACATATACATGCATACATATACACATATACATGGATATGGATATACACATAACACAATACACATATACATGCATAATACACACATACATGTACATATGTGCGTATACATGCATGTACACATATGAATACACACACATACACACACAGAAAATGGAAAAGGAAAAGTGTGGATGGAGATCCTTCAAGGTACACAGAAAAGCACCATAGGCAAAGCTTCAGGCCTCACTAAGGAAGCTCTCAGTGCTCAGGCGAGAAGCTGCTGACTGGAGAGAGTGTGCAAGTGCTTGGGGTGCTGCTGCAAGCAGGAAGCCTGGAGTACTGGGTGCTTGTGTCCCTAGAGCACAGGACCATGTCACTCCTGATAAGTCAGACTCTTACTTGTTTGCTGTATTTTTCCATTAGAGTCTTGCTTGCTTTGTTAAGGCTGCCTCTTAACATCTGGGCTCAAGTAGGCCTCCTCCTGCCTTAGTGTCTTGACACAGCTGGGTACACCCTTGCAACCAGCTTTGATAACTTTCTCTCAAATGCTTAAACACTCACCTTCTTATGTGTATTCCTACATTTAAAAAAATAAAAGGGGGTTGGGGATTTAGCTCAGTGGTAGAGCGCTTGCCTAGCAAGCGCAAGGCCCTGGGTTCAGTCCCCAGCTCCGGGGAAAAAAAAAAAAAAAAGAAACCCCAGCTGAGGATGTAGCTCAATGGTGGAACGCTTGCCTGACATTGCAACATCCTAGTTTTAATTCCCAGTTCTGTCGAAACAAACAAGCAAGAGCAGTTGAGATGGGCTGGTGGGTAAAAGTGTTTACTTACCATCAGCTTAAGGAGCACACCAGCGGGCAGGCGGGCAAGAAGGAATAAGATTATTGTCTCTTTGATCTTGACTGTGGATGTGACTTGACCAGCTGCGTCAGCTGATGCCTTGCCTTCCCTGGTATGATGACCTGTAACCTGGAGTTATAAAGCGAGTGAACTCTTTCTTCCCACCCCAACCCCACTCCCCACCCCCAAAGACAGAATTGATGTGATTCCAGTGCACTCTGGGCTTTTTAAAAAGACTTAATTGGTTTTATTTTTATGTGTGTGTTTTGCATTTATATATATACATATGAGTACCACATGCATGCAGATACTGGAAGAGGCTAGAAGAGGGTGTCAGAAATCCTGGAACTGGGGTCATAGCCAGATATGAGCAGCTTTGTGGATGCTGGGACCTGAACCCAGACCTTCCGGAGGGGCAGCAAGTATATTTCTCTCTGAAGCTGAGCTATTCCAGCTCTTCTAGCCCGAGGAGGGTATTCTGAATGATACTTTTCTTTAACACCGCACATATTTTTACCCTACAACTCTCCCACCTAAAGCTGCCAGGTTAACCCCAAAAAAACCCAAAAACCAAAAACCAAACAACAACAACAACAACAACAACAACACAGGACACACGGTTAAATCAGAGTTTCAAAGAAGCAATAATCAGATTTTAGCATAAACACGGCCCAGTTGGTCCATGAGAACTATTTAAACGTGAAAAGAAAATGTTCTTTTGCAATGAGTTTTACTCGAGCATCCTGTGTTCTGTCCGTACCTCTAACCCTGTCCCAGCCCTCCCCATCAGAGGGCTCAGGTACAGTGGTCTGAGCAGCTTTAGAAAGGACCTTCTTTATTCTATAATCCAGGTCAGGGAAGGACTTGTGAAGGATCCGCAGGAAGCCACTGCCTGCTGGGTAGTATTATTTGTTCTTCTTGACACTGTCCCTTTTAACTGAATAGAAGTCTGTTGTTTTCACAATAAATGTGTCATATCTGGCAACTTTTTTTTTTACCCCTTTCTTGCTGATTAGAAAATTTGAAATGCCTTTTGGTAAACAGGTTCTATGGGTCTACTCATCTTACCATCTCTCATGAATCTAGGCTTGTCGTATGACTATGAGGAAACGCCATATGGGGAACGTTGGTTAAGATTTCGGACTCTCGAGGATTTTAAACCTCAAAACTAGGACAAGTCTCTGGAACCCTAGGCTTCAGTCTTCTCCTCTAGCAAGCAGAGGAAAACCAGAGGCGGAACGATGACTGATGAGCACATCTTGTCTGCTGCCTCACCTGCCAAGATTCAGAAGGTGTGAATAACTAAGGCCTGGAAAAACAGATCAGATTGGCTACTCTGAAATCCCCCGACTCAGGTTATAGGTGAAGGGAGGCGAAAAGCAGATGTGTAATTTATTCGGTGTAAAACTTTGTACGTACTCCATGTCAACTGCTCTCATATGATCCCGAATGTAACTAAATGAAATGCAGTATCACTGACAGACAGAGAGCTAACACCAAAATGGCTTCATTCAAAACTGTTTCCAAGTGTGCTTCCTGGTTTTAGTGAGATGTGCGAGTTGACTCTCAGAGATCACTATATTCTAAGACACCATTCATTCATGCTCAAAACTTTAATAGGATTCCTTCCAACCATAGCAAGCTGGTAGTCTACAACATGCTAAACAGAAGAGCCACAGAAAGAGCTTTCAGATAGTTGTCTCTGAGATGGGTAACAGCTATTACAAATTTCACGAGACCCTTTTCTGTGTCCATAAAAGAATTCTTTACAGCTAGGCATGGTGGGACACGACTAGATTCCTAGCACTTGAGCAGTTGGAACCTGGTTTGTTCTATGTGCGACCCTGCTTTAATCTCAACAAAAGTGACC
Source organism: Rattus norvegicus (assembly GCF_021556685.1). NCBI lineage: Eukaryota > Metazoa > Chordata > Mammalia > Rodentia > Muridae > Rattus > Rattus norvegicus. The sequence continues at coordinate 40,997,448 of NC_141540.1, forward strand.
ATTTATACAGCTATTTCCCAGCTGCACGTGGGGTATATAAGTATATGGACAGACCCAAGTGCAGGATTAAGGACTGGAGCCCTACTGTACCATACTCAGGTCATCACACAGGGAAACACACAGAATCCTGTGGCTTTGCATTCAGCATGCCATGATGCCACAGGGGTCAACCAAGTGCAGAAAACTTGCAAGCTGTTGCTGAGACTGTGGGTAAAATGGAAACTGGGTGACTTGGAGGCCCCCCATGGAAGAGTTCTCAGGCCACAGTTTCGAGGCCTAAGAAACAATGCAGCCCTGAGTGACAAGTGACAAATGCCTCTGCTCTCAAGGTCTGGTTCACTGCCCTGAACAAGACATTTCAATTAGTTAGTTCTGCTTTTTGCTGATAGTGCTGGTCTTATTGCTTTGCTAACTAAACTTCTGGCAAACTTGAGACTACCTCTGATAGTTCATTTTTAACAGCAGGGAAGAGGAAACAGCCACTCAGAAGGGTCTGCTTTAGAAGCAGCTCTTCCCACTTCCTTCGTGCCCTTCAAATTATATCTTCTTCCCAGGCCTGGGAAAGAACTCTAAAATTCCAGGTTAAAAATACTCCTTAGGTAATTTAGGAAGACCACAGGCTAAATTACTCCTCCTCCGAGGAGGAGGAGAAAAGCAAACAGTTCCACAGTCTCTGGAAATTGCCAGGGAAGTCAGCCCCAGAGGCTCACTAGCCAAGGGCTAGGTCTCCAGGAACTGTGTTTGCCCCTGCTGTGTGCTTCTCAATCTCATATTTATTAGATTTCATCTGACAGGCTTGTGGGTGCCTGTCAAGAGGGTTTCAAGTTGGATTTCTCTGTGTGGACGCTAACCCCTTATCTTCAAAAGGACAGACTCGGAAAGGAATCTCTTCAGGTACGAAATCTGCTGGTCACCCATCCTTGTTACCTCATCTCTGTAATGTCCACACAGTATGTCACCTGGGTGAAGCTCAAAGGTTGCCAGCCAAGCTTAGTGGTGGAATGCTTGCTGCTCTAGAACACACAAAAACTTTGGGTTTGATCTGCACCACCAAGGCCCTTACCGAAAGACTAAAGAAGTCTCATAGAAGTTCAGGATAAGGTGCATGGCCAAATCAAAAGACGTCTAGAAAGCAGTGGAACCTTCTGGAACAACATTAGTCAGGAGCATAAACATCCCAAGGCTAGTCTTTGCCATCCAGTTTCTTATATCTTTGGATAGTCTTCATACAGTAGAAAAAACAACTACCAGAGAACTACTTGCAACACATACATGATTGGGATCAGGAGAAGGCTGTCTAGATTTTCCAGTGCCCTGCTTGGGAAATCCCAGTGAGATAAAGGCCGCACCTTATCTTCTGTCACCATGCCCCTGCTGGAAAGTGAGGGTAAGAAAATGAGAGAATATCTAGGGTTTCCCAAGAAAGAGGGTGTTGTACGAGTCTATCTCCGACTCTGACTGAAGTTCGTGAGCACGGGAAGTGAGCCTTGCTCTAACTCTATCCTCAGTGGTACTTGGTGGTTCACACCTTTAATCCCAGCACTCAGGAGGCAGAGGTTAAGTGGATCTCTGTGAGTTCAAGACCAACCTAGTTTACAAAATTTAAAAAGTATGGACTGATGAAAGGCTCATTTCTCATAGAGTAATTTTAAAGATATTTTATCCATTTGCTTTTATTTATATGTATGAGTGTTTGCTATGTGTGTCACACGCACACAGCTCCCAAGGAGGTCAGAAGAGGGTACGTCTGATACTGGAGTTGCAGACAGTTCCGAGTTGCCTAATGTTTGTTCTGAGAGCTCTGTCCTGTGCAAGAGCAGCGAGCGCTCTTAAGTACTGAACCTTTGCACCAGCCCTGTAGTAACTTTTGGTTTTATTTGATTATTGGCTCAGAGTAGTGGCTCAGTGGCTAGCAGCACTTGCTACTCTTGGGGATGGCCTGAATTCAGTTCCCAGCACCTACAAAGAGTCCCACCATTGTCTGTAACTCACAGTTCCAGGTGGGTAGACATATATGAGTGTAGATCCCATCAAGAAGACAGCACTGTCATATCTTAATCATCTTTCTAAGGTAACACTTCCGAATACCAGGGGACGAGGTGTCAACCTGAATTTTGTGAGGGACACAGATATTCAGTCTATAGCCATGAAGATAGACAGAGAATATTTTTAGTCAAGAATCTACAAAGTAAAACATAAACATACCTGACAAATATCAAATGAAAAAGATATTCTGGATGAGAGGAAACATGGCATGGACCAGTGGTTTCAAGCCAGCAGTATCTCTCGGGCCAGTGATATGGCTCAGAGGTACAGCACTGAAAGAACATGAAGCTTGAGCTTCCATCCCAAGAAGAAAGAAAAAAGAAACTAAAGTGAAAAGTGGGGAAAAAATCTACATAAATACAATGTGCACTCATACACACATGTGCCCAGGATATATTGTCATTACAACATTTTTAAAAAAATCTATTTATGTCCATGTATATGTGCTTGAGTGAGTTCATGTGCACCATGCATGGGCAGTGCCCGAGGAGGCCAGAAAAAGGCATCAGGTCCCATGAGACTGGAGTTGCAGGTGGCTCTATGTGGGTGCTGGAATTGAACCTGGGTCCTCTAACAAGAGCAGCCAGTGTTCTTAACCAGTAAGCCATCTCCCTAGCCCCTATTACAACATTTTAAAATAAAGACCTCTAAATGATAAATCTGAAATAGAATTAATGTTACTATGAATAGGAGAGTGGTTCCATAAATGAGCCATCTCTGTAAGAGTAACTACATATAATATAAAATACACACACAGAGGAGGGAGAGAGAGAGAGAGAGAGAGAGAGAGAGAAAGAGAGAGAGAGAGAGAGTCTTTCTATGTAACTCTGGCTGGGAATTTACTATGCTGACCAGGCTGATACATACATATATGTATATGTATGTGTATGCATATACGTATGCATATGCATGTGTGTATGTATATGCACATATAATGTCATATCATATATGTCATATACATGTCATACATTTATGATATACACACAAAAGAGGTGGTCTCTGAACAGGAAGTATGTCTGTTAGTGCCTGGATTGCGAACTTCCCAGATTCTAGCACCAAGAGAATGCATGTTGGTGGACCCCACTCCAGTGGCCCAGACTGGCACAGCCTCCCTTGAGAATCTACACATTCCTTACACACATTTTTCCCCACTGGTTTTTATTTGAGCGATGTAAGCTAAGTGGAATTTGTTCTATACACAGTGTAGCACTCGAATGTTCCTCTGCAAAGCCAGAACACCAGGCCCAGCAAAATAAATAACCACTCGGGCTCTGAAAGCACCCATGCCTGGGAGAGCTCAATTCTATGTGCTGCATAATCTACTCTTATTTTAATTTTCTTCAGTGTGCTTGCTTTGTGAAGCTTTAAATACCAGAAAAGAACTTCACGTAGGTTGCTACAGCTCTACCTCATCCTTTACAAAAAAATCGTGTTGGCATATTTTTAAGGCGCATGCATGTATGTGTGTGATTGTGAGCCACCACATGGGTGTTGGGAAATGAACCCCAGTCCCCTACAAGAGCAATAAATGCCATCTCTCTCTCCATCTACTCCTCCTTTGAAGAGACATGATACCATGCTTGCTACTGGCTTCTGCATTTATTCTTCTGGAGAATGACAAAGAAACAACTGATCTGCTACTGACCTCTGGACTACTTTATAATCAAGTAAGGTGAGGGTCCAGCTGAGAACAATGGAAAACTCCTCCAGGATTCACTGCTCTCTTCCATTTTTTATTTTAAATGTAAATACCACTCTGCTGAGCTGTAGGGTTTTGTTTGTGACACAGCCCCGGCTGTCCTGGAACACACTATGTAAACCAGATGGCCTTGAACTCACAGAAATCCCGACTACTTCATCTTCTCTAGTGCTGAAATTAAAGCTGTGTACCACCACCGTAGAATTTTAACATCGATTCAAGGTATTTAAGCTTCCATCAGAGCTCTTCCTGGCAGAGAATCTCATCCGAGCTTAGTGCTTTCTCCAACATGTATCGATGTCACTGTCTGCTTCTCACTAACTCCCTCGACTGTGCTTGTAAGCAGAATAGTCAGAGTAGTTTCATAGTTATGGATTTGAGTGGGAAAATTCTACTTGGTGTGGTTAAAACCACCCTCTGTCCTCAGTTCTTTAAAGTGTGTGTCTACTGTTGATGAAGCCTTCTGGCTTCTTTATGCCCTCCTGGCACACAAAATAACAAACTAAGTACCAGGTCAGACCTAGGAGAGAGAGCATTCTGCAAGGCCGGCCCAGCATGACATTGGTAAGCAACATGTAGGTTGGTTCCATGTAGGTGCTATGGGTCATACTCATTTGATATTTCAAGCAAACTTACTGTTGGGGATGTTGGGACACACCTGAAATGAGAAACCTTGAGAAGATTGCTAGGAGGCAGGATTGTGGGTTAGTGGGTTTGTGGGTTTGAGGCCAGCCTAGGCTACATGAGACCCTGTCTCTAAGGTTAGCTAATTAATTAATTAACTTGTTCATTAATTAGCAAGCAAAGCAATAAATAAATAGAATGAGCCCAGCCCGTCATTAGTCTCTTCCTCCTGTGTCACCGTGGGATCTTCCCTGAAATGGAAACGTAAGGGTTCTTCGGAGAGTCAGCTGTGTTGAATAGTGTTTGGCTGCAGAGCCTCAAGCTGATAGGTTCCTCTGTTTGTTTCCCAATGACAAAAGGTTGGTTACCTCCATGCTTCTCTTTGACCAGCAGACTGTTGACCAGTGTTTGCCCTTTCCATAGTGGCTATAATAGCCTGGAAGCCTTTGTGGCTCATAGTGACCAGAACCTGCTTGTTCTCTCCTCCAATTACTATTGTACCTGTTATTTTGAGCTCTGAATCTTTTAGCCTTATAACTTCTTTGGAAATGACCCAAACCACCACAATGAAAACATCAAGCATTTTGATTCCTGATATTTCTAGCTGTGATTTTCCCTATGATATTGGCATTATACTCCCGAGAACCAATATCAGCTGTTATCCATTCATCTATAGGAACTCCACGTGTTTTCAATGGTGTGATCCTCTCTTACACTCAGTATTTGTATTTTCAAATGTCAATATAGCTATCAATGACTCTTTTCAGGGTCTGTTATGGCTCTATTCACAGCTGAACTCAACCTCTGTAAGAATTCTGTAGGGGTTGGGGATTTAGCTCAGTGGTAGAGCACTTGCCTAGCAAGCACAAGGCCCTGGGTTCGGTCCCCAGCTCCAAAAAAAAAAAAAAAAAAAAAAAAGAAAGAAAGAAAAAAAATTCTGTAAAGGCCTCTCCAGAACCCTGTATTATTTTAGTAAGTGAGGTGGATCCCCTCCCACCCCCAGGTTCTTCAACCAAATCCCAAGCTCTTAAAGCGGCAGTGCGACATTATTCAATCACATCATAATAAAATTGGATTTGTTCTTGTAAGTCAGCATACCACCCTTCACCAAACAGCTGCTCTTTAGTTAACATTTATTCCCGTGCTAAATTATGTTGTGCTACTTTTGTGGCTTCACGCCTCCACCACGACAACCATGGTAATTGTTGACCAGTTTCTAGAACAGCTGATACCAATCCCTCCCAATCTTATGGGATAACCCTATGATGTATAGCCCAGTTATTTAGCATTTCCTTGAAAAAGGAAGACTGTAAGCCACACAATACCACAGCTTCTTTAAAATGCTTTAAATCTGACATGTATAGGTCAATTCATCATAAGCCTGTCCACTGTTTCTGGCAAGAATTTGTTGTACAAAGACTGGGAAGGCTGAAGGTGTCTGTGTAGGCCCAAGCAAATTCTCTCAGCTGCACCTTAACCTGCTCTGTGTGTGCCATTTCTGGCTCTTTCAGGCCCCTAGAAGCAGGGTGGGGTGGCAGTTTACCTTCCAGACTAATTTGCTTTCGTTGTGCAATACATTCCTGCTCTCATTTGCCAAGCCTGAACTTTGCTCTCCTCCCAGTGGCCTGTTTTGCTTTCCAAGCTCTTCTACCTCTATCCGAAGACTCTCTAAATGCATAGCTGGCTCCGCCATCTTCACCAACAGAAGAGAATTCTCTGGTTTCCCATTAAACTTTCTTAAAATAGTACACATGAAAACTATGAAGCAAAACCAAAAAGCACCTTCTGGGAGCAAGGCAGGAGACCTCCTAGCTAGCACCAGTAGCTGCCATTCTGACAACCTCCTGCAGCAACATTGCTAACCCCTCATAATCTGCCGTTCCCTCTCAAATAGAAGCAGGACTACCCATTATGCCTGAGCCACGCTGGGTGCCAGCTGTAACTTTAAATTTTTTCAAACCAATTTTGATGGTTCTTAAATGCTTTAGCCTCCCCTCTAGCCCACCACCCTCCAGAGGTAGTAGGAAAGAAAGGATACGGGTGGGATAGGGGGAAGTGGACCTGTTTAGAAAGGTCCTTTGGAGCAATGCCCATCTGCGTTGTCTGAAAATCAGCAGTTCATTTCACAGGTTAGCAGCAGGCAGCAGCAGTTCGATCCACTTACAAACTCTTCACCGATACACCAGCAGTCGGGTCGGTAGAGTTGGGTTAGCAACAGCAGTGACATGACCTAGCAGAGACAGCCAGGCCTCAGCCTTGGCAGAAGACAGCAGGAGGGCCCAACACGAACACCAGGAGATGTTCTCAGCTGTGTACCTCTCTCAGGGAATCGAAAATCAGCAACTTTTTGAGTTGAATCGACTCACAACTTTTAGTTATTGCTCAGATAACTGTACCATCAAGCCAAGCTCTGTCTCTGTCACTCCTTGGCATCCTCTTTATACTCTCTAAACATCACATGACCTCCACATGCCTTGCCTCAGCACGGTCTTGCCTCAACATATGCATCCAATCACCCCGAGTCCTTGGATTCCCGACAAATGGAGCTCAATTACACAAGTAAGGCAGACCAATACATGCATGTTGTTAGCAGAGAATCCTTCATCACATGTCCTTTCACGTGTTTGCTTTAGCAGAACATCCTCTCTCCTGTGTCTGCTTCAGTGAAATGTTCCTTCAGGTGTTTGCCCCGGCAAAACACCATCCAACACAACTGACTCTCCAAAGAACCCTTAAGTTTCCACTTCATGTCCTTCCTAATAGGATGCTCTTCACTAGATACACTCAGAAAATTGAGCTGTATCAACCTCCCTACTTTCTAAACAACCTGGCTTCAGGTAGTTTGTTGTGATGACACCAAGGGGACTAAGATTCTACATTGCAACAGCAGAATTAAATAGTTGTAACAAGAGTCTGCCCACCACCAAGTCTAAAACAGATGCTCTCTGGTTATTTGTAGAAAACATTTGCTGAGTGCAAATCTAGATGAAATTATTGCACACACACACACTAGTGCACACACACACAAGTGCATGCACATATACACATGCATACATCACACATACTTGCATACACACAGGCACACAGGTGCATATTTGCACACAGACACAGGCACACACACACACACACACACACACACACACACACACACACACACGCACACCATGACACTCCTGTCAAAGTCACAGAACAACTACCAGGAGTTGAGTCTTTCCTTCCACCATGTGGGGCTCAGGAATTAAAACCAGGATGTCGGTTGTACTTGGCAGCAAGACCTTCCCTGCTGATCCATTACACTACAAACATAGATCCCAAATCTAAGTTTCTGGGGCTTTAAGTGTAATTTTAGTCCACATTCAAGCAAGCCTAAAGAAACATCTTGAGTAATCCTTCTACTTAGGGGCGTGGTTAGAGGGCAATCTGAGCAGGTAAATTCAAAACTAGACTAACTCACAAAATGAGACAATGTGTCATAGGGGTGGAGGAGGGACTTCTAAGAGATGATGTGTACTTAACATTCTTTTTTGTTTTCTTCTGCTTTTGTTTTAGTGTCTTTTGAGTCACAGTTTCTCTCTTAGTTGAACTTGACCTCAAGATTTTCCTGCCTTTCACTGAATCCTGTCGTCTGGGATACCTGGCATGTCTGTGGAAATTCTTATAGCTTCTCTACAAAGAATGAGACAAAGACAAAATTATAGCCAGGGTTATGGTATCAGACAGTGATCTCAATACTTAGGAGGTAGAGGCAAAAAACAAATTCAAGGCCTTCCTTGTCTCTAGAGTTTGAAACCAGAGTAGTCTACAGAATACTTTCACACACACACACACACACACACACACACACACACACACACACACACACACAGACACACAGAGAGAGAGAGAGAGAGAGAGAGAGAGAGAGAGGGAGAGGGAGAGAGAGAGAGAATATGTCAGTTATTATCTTAGGGCAATCCAAGTTAATTTCTGCTCATTCTAGATGTCTGCCTAAGAAAGACTTTTTGCCAAGTCTAGACATGATAATGCACCTATCTGTCTGTCTGTCTGTCTATCTATCTATCTATCTATCTATCTATCTATCTATCTATCTATCTATCAATTAGATATGGAGATAGATCATGATGTGGAGAGATTGGCCGGTGTCTCCAAACAGCCCCCTGTCCTACCCACAAGCCTGTCAAGTTGAGCTGAGGAAGTGAAATTTATTTAAAAGTTCATCAGTGTAGGAGGTGGGGGATTTAAACATAACTGTGCACTTTCTTCGGATGACTAAACAATGAGGGTTTATGAAACCAAGAAAAAAGATCCCCCCCCCCCCCAGAGTTTTCCTTTTCAAAGACTGCTCTGTGCTCTCTGGCTGGTTTAAAAACAAGCCATATAGGGCACTGGTTTTTACGCACATATCTTGCCAGAGGCCTTCCTGTTTTGCTTAGATGCCTGCCTTCTCCATAGTCATAAGGAAGGAGGTTAGAGGGAAACTACATCAGATTCTGTTAGGACTAGTTGAGGCTAAATCAGATTCTGTTAAGACTAGCTGTTTAGTCCCTGAGGACACCCAGAAGTGAATGAATGCCTTAGGAGTGGGGCTTTCTCTCTTACCGGCTGGCTTGATGTCTGGAGCATTAGATGTTTTGATGTAGGGGTTTGAAATGTATGAGACACCCACAGTAAACAAAGGATTGATTCTCAGAAGGTTAAAGGACCAGGAGGGAACCACCTGGGGCAAGCAGTGGAGGACATCTTGAAGGCTTTAGGGACAGTGGAAGAGTGTCTGAAAGTCAAGGGACAGGAAGAGGGGAGGTACAAACACCACGGAGGCCAGAATCAGCCTGGTTCCTAACTACAAAATGAAGCTTTCTTAATGGGGAGTCTTCAAATAATTTAAAAAAATAAAAATAAGCAGGGGCTGGAGAGATGGCTCAGTGGTTAAGAGCACTGACTGCTCTTCTAGAGGTCCTGAGTTCAATTCCGAGCAACCACATAGTGGCTCACAACTATCTGCAATGGGATCTGATGTCCTCGTCTGATGAGTCAGAAGACAGATACAGTGTACTCATGTTAAATAAACAAGCAATTAAATAAATAAATAAATAATTCGTATGTTCTAAACAGATGACTTCTAAACTGTCACACTGGCTCTTGAAATGGCTGGACAGGGAATGTACTTGCTCTGAAAGCCTGGGAATCTGAGTTCAGTCCTTGGAACCCACATAAAGGGTAGCAGTGGGAATATTACAGCAGGAGAGATAGCAGTAGATATCACCGAAAGAGTGGAACATATTATACCACACCCTCTTCCTCCTAAGGTTCAGGGATCTTAGGGGAAGTTGGTGGGAAATGACTTTTTGAGCCAGGGGTGGTAAGAGGAATGAACAGCGTCCTCTGGACATAGCGGGGAGGCTGCACATGTGAATTCACATCAGCTGGGACAGTGTACACACGAACTGTGCAAACCTAAGTAGGGCCAAATCCCAGCATAGAGTGGGCATGATGTGCCCTCCCTAACCTGGAAGCAATTGATAGCTGCTAGAAGAAGGAAGTTTTTTCTAAGAGCGTTGCCCCTGGTAGGTCAACTGTATTCCAAGAATGGGCCATACATTCAAGATATTCTGGGCAGTAGACATTGGTCTTTGTGGTTTTGGTTTTGGTTTTAATTTGTCTGGACTTTTAGAAAACACAGAAACAAAATAACAGGGTCTCAAGCTATACAGATGAGCCATTCTCTCGGCTGAAGAGTGATTGTTTTCAAATATCAGTGTCTAGGGTGTAGGCCCCACCTCCAGTTTATCTCTGTAGATCTAAGGTGGGGCCAAAGTTGCTTTATTATCTGGGCATGGGCAGCTATTATTCTAAAGAACTCGTGAGAAACCCAGTCAGAGACCCACAAGCTTCGTATCAGAAAGTCACCAGCACTCTGGGCCATGGCGGTCATTAGTAAGGGCTTGTTTGTTCACAATTCACATACTTCCCCGAAGACTTATCACCTGACCTTGCTTAAACCTTAGGATTGGAAGCTGGAGAGTGGGGAGAGAGAGAGAGAGAGATGCCTCCTACATACACTGCTGGTCGTGCAGCCACTATGGAAAGCATCATGGAGGTTCTCAGGTCAATGAACACAACTAACCATGTGCTCTGGTTGTCTCTCTCCTTTGCATCCATATGAAGGATGATTCTAGGTCAGAACTTTGTAGACACACGTGCACATCCACGATAATCGCTGCACTAGTCTCTCTGACCAGTATTACCTCCCAGCACAAAGACCCGGAGGCAGGAGGATCATGAGGTCTAGCACAGCTTGGGCTACATGGAGAGTTGGAGGACAGCCTGGGCTTCACGAGACCTGTCTCAAAAGAGAAGCTGGGAAGGAGGTAGAGGGAGTTTTGATGGGAGGGTAGAGGTGAGAAGCCTCAGCAGGCAGAAGCACTGATAGCCTGGGTTCAATGCCGGAACCCCATCATGAAGAGAGAACAGACACCTAAAAGTTGTCCTCTGACACCTATAGATGTGTGTCTGTATTTACAATACACACCATCATCATAATCATCATCCTCATCCTCATCATCATCATCATTTTTTAAAAAATGGTCAAAAGTGGAACAGCAAGGTGATGAAGGCCCTGGTTTCCAAGGCTGATGATCTGAGTTTGATTGTGAGGACCCACCCATGTGGTAGAAGAAGAGAACCGACTCACCGACTCCCACAGACTGTCCCCTGGTCTCCACAGGCCCCCGAGAGTACGCATATACCTACACACATGCACGTAAAACACAGATCAGTATTTTAAACAATAAGCCAGGTACATAACCAGGCTGGAGGTCCATCGGAGGAATAGATTTTACGCTATGGGACACATACACAATAGAGTTTTATTCAGATTCAAAAGCAGGTGAGATTATTTCACTGGCAGGAAAATGGAGCTGGAGCTCACAGTGTTAAGTGAAATATGAAGTCACGAAGGTAGTGGGCACATGGTGGTTAAGGACAGAAACATCTCCAGGGAAGAGGGAGGGCAATGGAATGTAAGCATCCTAAAAGTACAAAGGGGAAGTATTTAGAGAGAAGAAAGGCTCTGGAGCTAGGGGTCTGGGTGAAGGTGGGGGTGTGGTGTGGTGGAGGGGTTAGGAGGGAGGACGTGGAGAGGGGTGGATAAGGGCAAAGCGTTGTGATATAGGTGAGTGAAAACCTTTCCCCTGCATACTGACCACATTTTTTAAACACAAAAGTTGGCATCTAACAATAGCCAACTGCAGGAGTTGGAGTCAAAAAGACCAAAAGTTCAAACTCATCCTCAGCCGCTTAGTGAGTTCAAGACCAGCCTAGGCTACCTAATAAGCAGAACCCCAACAACAAAAGCAAAAACAGAGGTAACAGAACTTTCTTCTGTTCCTGCAGAGATAAAAAGGTAACACCTCCACCCCACCCCAACCCCTGACCACAGAGGTATTGTTTTTGAGAGACCAGAGTCCGAGAGAGCTTTAAAAACATAAACAGAGGGAGTCACAAGGTTTGGGGAGGAGCTAGATTTTGAGAAATGGCCTGGTGGCTTTACAATAGACTACTGGTGAGACTTCCCGAAGAGCCACTGTTGGCATATAACTTTGCTGTACACACCAGCTCCCCCGAGGCCCTCTGGCCTTTCTACACCCACTGGTCACAAGCATCCCCATGTTTGCCTTGGTCTGTGGCATAGCCTAGGGTTTCACTCTCATGATTCAGATCATGGGGGAAGTGGAGAGCTTCGAGTGGCCTTAAATAGAAGGTCCCCCCACCCCTCAAACACACACACACACTTTCTCGTATCTACCCTTAGGGAAAATTTTCATTCCAGTGAAAATTATTTTACTTGGCAGACTTTTTACTCTGCCCTTTGATTCCATGTTCCAGCCAGCCTTTTAATAAATGTCGCTGTGTTTTCCGGGCTATGCCAACCATGGGATGCCTCAGCAACTGTCTTGAAGTGCTCTTCGCCCCCACCCTCACCCCCACCCCCAACTGTTTCTGCTCCTCTCATCAACTTTCACTAGCTTTCATTTCTCACAGTCCTTGTTAGCAAAAAGCTTCTCTCCTGAAAATCTTATGGAGGACTCAGAACCGGGAGCTTTTTAGCCCGGTAGCGGAAGAGTTACAATTTGATTGGGACCAAGTTGTTTTCTTTAGACTGCTTCTGAAGATCAATGCAGTAGTGCCCGTCAGGAGATCTGGGATTCCGGGACTCAGACTGAATGAAGCAGGATGGTGAAAAACTCAGGGCCAAGTTTATATATCAGGAGACTCCCATGTCAAAAAACCTACCAAAAAAAATTGCAATTTGCTGGGGCACAAAATGTTGTCAGCTGAGTCCATGGGGACCCTGTTTCTGAGAGAAGTCAAGAACAGATCTGGAAGTGAGCCACATCTGAAACACTGACATGAATCCGAATCAGAAGCAAGTAAGTTTGGGGCGGGGATATGGCATCTTTGGGAGAGTACTTGCTTGGAAAAACCCAGGACTACAGAAGCCAGATGTGGTAACTCACTCACACCTAGAATCCCGCCACTCCAGGTGGTAGAGGCAGGAGGATCAGAAGTTTGATGTCATCCTTTGCTGTCTGGAAGTGGGAGGATAAAGACAGGTAGGAAAAGAAGAAATTGCGCTTCCCCCATGCCCTCCAAATCTGTCACTTCCGATGAGTAGTTCTTTTCAATGCTCTGAACCCAACAGATCCAATCAGTTCCAATGTGTCAGTTCGAACCTTAGTTCAACAGCGAAGCCAGGCAGGGAACCAGGTTGAGGTCTCCTGCCTATGATTAGCAGAGAATAAACACACAGGAAGTGAAGGCACTGGGACTCAGGGTAGCACACTCAGGCCGATAATCCCACCGCAGGCTGGCCCAGGTCGAAGGATCAGAATTTGATGTTACTCCAGATTGCACAGCAACTCTTATCTAAAGAAGCCACAACAAGAGAAGTGTCTACATAGATAGAGATAGGGATAAAGATAGAGAGATAGAGAGAGATACAGGAGATATATAGAGAGAGATAAAGAGGTAAACACAAAAATACTAAATTATTCAAAGAGTCTAGTAGATAAGGCAAAAAGTTACTTCAAATGTATCCTTCTAAAAACTATCATCCTTCTGGCTCTCAAAAAAATAAAAAAAAGTAGTAACTTTTCTGTCCAAAATACTCAATTCTTCTCCTTCCCCTATGTGTTTTCAATGACCTTTATCCTCATTGCTTTAAGCATACTCCAAGCCTAGACCCCTTCTTTGTCTGCCTTCCAGGAAGACAAACTCATAGGCTGCTTGCTGTTTTACTTTGGGGGCTCCCTACTCCTGAGCCACCAGTTACATATTCAAAGATAAAGACTTTTGTCTCTGACTGGCCTTATTTATTTTTGTTTTTATGAGAGAGTCACTTGGGCTACAAGCTGTCCTCCCGCCATTCTGGCAGGGGCTGACCTTGAACTCCTGACCTCCCTGCCTCCATCTTCTAAGCCTGGAATTGTAGGCATGTGCACCCTTTGCCCTCCAGCTTTTCCGTGTACATTTGCACATGCACAGACTGTCAAACATGTGGTCATAAGAAGACACCTCTTGGAGCTCCGTTCTCTTCTTCGGTCATAAGGATTCCAAGGATCAAAGTCATTTGTCTGGCTTTGTCTATAACCATTGAGTTTTGTTGCCAAGGGTATGTGTGTGTGTGTGTGTGTGTGTGTGTGTGTGTGTGTGTGTGTGTGTGTAAGACTGTTTAAAGAGATAAAACACAGAACTTCTGGCATGCTAACCAAGTACCCTAAACTCCCAACTATCATTGTACCTTGGGGGGAAGAGGGAATCACATGATCACATGTCTGGGGTAAATAATAAGTCGCTGATCTCAGAGAGAAGATCCCCAAGCATGGTGGCTTTATATCTAGCTCCTTGGAGACAGAAGCTGGTGATCTCTATGACTTGGAGAGTCCTTGTCTACATAGGGAGTTCTAAGCCTGCCAAGGACAACATAGTGAGACCCTGTCTTAAAAGAACAAAACAAAAATAGGATCCTAGAGCTCAATACTAAATGGTATAAGTGGGTCAGGTTGAAGACCCATTATCTATACTGTCTAGGCTTAAATGTTTGGAAATTTGTTTTTTGTTTTTCTGTTTTGTTTTGCTTTGTTCTGTTTTGTTTCTTCAGGGATTGGTCAACATTTATACAGAGGTAATGGAATCTTCAAGTTGAAATGCAAGACACATTTATGTTGTGTTTTCATTTTCTACACCTACCTGAAAGGCAATTTATTGTAAATTTGCGTTTGTTTTTTGAGACGGGATTTCTCTGTGCAACTCCGGGTGTCCTGGTCCTCGATCTGTAGACAACCTATAGAGGCTGGCCTTGAACTCACACCCAAGTGTTGGGATTAAAGCCACGACCACCGGCTCGAAAAAGAAAAAAAATTTTAATTGTGTTCCTGAGAGCCGGGGATGTGTTTCAATTATAGAGTGCTTACCACATAGCATGTAGGAAGTCCTGGGTTGGATCCCTAACTTTCCCACACCCAGATCTAATGCACATTTGTGATCCAAGCATAGGGGGATTGAGGCCAGGTCAGAAATTCCAAAGTCATTCTTAGTTATATTTTGAGTTATGAGGGCCAGCCTTTAGCTCACAGCAAGAACAAAAACAACACAAAAAGAAAAAGAAGAAAAAAAGCTGTTCTTGAAACAGTTTGTGCATAGTTAATCTCCAGAAAATAAAACTGCTGCTGTCTATCATGATTTAAAACACACACACACACACACACACACACACACACACACACACACCCCAACCCCTTCTCACCTAAGCTCAGAGGAGGGCAACAGCCTCCTCAGGATGCCAGTCAGCACCAACACTACAACTTTCAGTCCCCAATGTTCTTGGTTTTCTAGCAGGAGGAATTGAAGCCAGGGTCTTGCACATGCTAGGCAAGCATTGTACCACTGATCGATGTGACGACATTTTGACTGAAGGTTACAATGATGGATGGCAACAGTTCTCAACCTGGGAGTCAAATGACCCATTCACAGGGGTCACCTCAGACCATTGGAAAACACAGATATTTGCATTAAGATTCATAGCAGTAGCAAAATTACAGTTAGGAAGTAGCAACAAAAACAATTGTGTGGTTGGGGGTCATCGCAGCATGAGGAACCGGATTAAAGGGTGGCAGCAATGGGAAGGCTAAGAACCGCTGGTATATGTTCTCTTTTCTTTTCCTTCTTTCTCTATTAGGGATGGAAGCCAGGACCTTTCATGTTGGCCAAGTACTCTACCACTGAGTTAGTTATTTTCCCTACTTCCTTCTCTCCATCCTTTCTTTCCCCCTTCATTTCTTTCCCTTTTTGTTGTCTCAGGGTTTCATTTAGTCTAGGGTGGCCTCCAACTGGGAACGTAGCCTTCTAAAAATGACTACATTCTGATGTCCAATCTGGTTAGCAATATAGGTGTATACCACCATGCTGGTTTAAGAGGTACTGGGGGATCATACCCAGTGCTTTATACACAGGGGGCAAATCAGTCTGCCAGCCAAGCACTTCCTCAGCCCCCCCTCCCCCACCTGCTTTTAGTTGTTTCTGTTTAGTCTGCTGACCAAGGGTCTCATATATAGGTCACCATGACATTTTTTCTATTGTTTTATTACAGTGTGTGTGTGTGTGTGTGTGTGTGTGTGTGTGTGTGTGTGTGTGTGTGTGTGTGTGTTTGCGTGAGCAGGCAGCAGTACGGAAGTCAGGGTCATCTTGGCAAGAGTCTGTTCTCTCCTTTCACCTCGTAGATCCCAGGGATCGAACTGAGGTCACCAGAATTATCAGCAGGTACCTTTTCCCATAAGTCACCCTGCTAGCCCTCCACTATCATTTCCTCCTGGTGAAAATATTCACAATCATTATTTCTTCTGTTCCTCTAACCTTGTTCTCACAGCCATCCTCCCTCCCCCTGCCTCAGCCTCCAGAATTCTGGATTACAGGAACAAGGCAACCACATCCGACTTTCCTAGTTTTGGCGCTATCCCAGTACACAACTGCAATTTCCTTTCATGAACAAAGCTATCAAGAAATACCGTGCCAAACTGAACATGGAGGTATACTCCTATAATACTCATACCTGGGAGGCTGGGATGGGGGGATTGCCAAGCTTAAACATTAACCTGATTGTTGTATGATTTACAAGCAGCCTGGGTTACCTTCAGAGCAAGAAGGACCCTCTCTCAGAACAACCAAATGGAACACCTGAATTTCTTATCCTGCTCTTCCATTTTCTTTTTTTTTTTTTTTTTTTTTTTTTTTTTGGTTCTTTTTTTCGGAGCTGGGGACCGAACCCAGGGCCTTGCACTTCCTAGGTAAGCGCTCTACCACTGAGCTAAATCCCCAACCCCACTCTTCCATTTTCTTTATCCTTTCCAGCATCTGCTAACTGCTGTGTCCTCTCAACTTTTCCTTCTGAGATATCATCTTACTGTATTGTGTGTTACCCAAGGCTGGCCTGGCATGCACCATGTAGCCCAGGTTAGCCTCAACTTTAGGATAGTCCTCCTGTCTTACCTTCCTGAGTAGATGGGATTATAAGCCTGTGCAATTCCAGTCTAAAATTGCCTAATTCTGACTTATTTCAGTTAATATAATGGCATCTAATTTCATCTGCTGTGTAGCTATTTCCTGCCATCTGAAACATTCCCTCCTGGTGGGAGGCTAATTAGGATTCAGGAAGTCCATGAAACTTACAAGGCTAAGGAAGCAAACAACCTTTGACCTTTTCTAAAGCTGAGACATATAAACTATCAAGACCCTCCTCAAGGTTATATGAGCAATAATAACAATCCTAGAGAAGGGCAGATCAGCTTGGATGCGGGGCTTGCAAGGAGCTCCATCGATGGAGCTTTGGTTTTGGGATAGTCATCAGTCAGGCTGGGTTGAGCTTCTGTATGACAAAGCTGCCATTGAGTCACCCATGATCTTTTAGACAACTGCTTACTCATGCTCTGGAAGCAATCTACATTAAACTTACTATTTTACAAGCTAGATTTGGCTGGAATCATTTATCAACTTGTCACCAGTGCCCTTTCTGGATCGATTAAATGTTTCCTTACTTCTCTCCAAGAAAAGGCTCACAGCGTCATCCACGTTGTCCTGTATTACAGCCATTTTATTCTTTTTAATGGGTGAATAGTATTCCACTCAAAAAAGTACCGTGCTTTCCTGGTTCCTGAACAACGAAGCAAGGGGGCTGTCTCTGAATCCCTGAGTCTGTTGCCTGCCTGTGGATCCCACTCCCATAGCTGGGCCACCTTGTCTGGCCTCAGTGGGAGAGAATGCCCTCAGTCTGAGAACGGAAGGAGAGAATGGGGGAAGATCTGTGTGAGGGGGTACTGGGGGGAAGGTGGCTGATATCATCTTTATCCATTCATGTCTTGATGGACATTTAGGTCACCTTCATACACAGACTATTGGAAACAGCATTTGGATAAACAAGGTGAGGAAATTCAAGGTTGGCCTTGACAAGGATGTCACTGGGCGTGGTGGTGCAATCTTCTAATCCTACCCATTCAGAGGGGGAGAGGCAGGTAGATTTCCGAGTTCAAGGCCAGCCTGTTCTACTTATCCATTTTTCGGCCAGCACAGGTTACATAGAGAGTCCCCTCCCACCTCCTCCATCTCAAAAGTACAAGCAGCAACCCTAAACCATGATGCCATATTTTGAAATTGACGACTTTCTTGTTTGTCACACACACCTCTCCTTCCATGAGCGCAGTAGAGAGTGAAGGGGTTCTAGCTCTGGCAGGTCGTGCTCTTCTGCCAATTCCCCTGTCTTATTAAAAAGTATTAAGATTATATTCCTAAAGCTGGCCACCAAGGTCTATTCCCTTATTTGGCCTCTTCCTCCTCCTGAGGATGACTACCAAGGTCCAGCTCTCAAAGTATTGAAGTCCAGCAATCAAAAGCCCCCTTTGGCTCTCCTAATTAGCATGCCCAATTAAAATTAAACATCTCATCCCTTTATTAACTGTCATTGTCCTATAGGCCACCTCTCTATCCAGAGCCAGTCCTTTGTCCCTCTGCGGCAAATAAATCTTTGTGTTGAGAATTTGTTCTTGGGAGTCCTGAGCCAATGAAAAAGGTTTTCAACACTGTGCTGGTCTCCAAAATGTAATAGTCTATAGATCAGAGAAATCCATTCCCTTACTCTATGTAAATATATCTTTCTTTCTTCCTTCCTTCCTTCCTTTCTTTCTTTCTTTCTTTCTTTCTTTCTTTCTTTCTTTCTTTCTTCTCTTTCTTTCCTTTCTCTCTCTCTCTCTCTCTCTCTCTCTCTCTCTCTCTTTCTTTCTTTCTTTCTTTCTTTGTGGTTAAAAGCATTTAACAAAGGAACAGCCCTTTGGATTCTGGTTATCTGATAATTATCCCTATAGAACGTGTTTCCCGAGCTTCAAAGCCCCACTGCTAACATGATGTCTGTGCTCTTTGCCAATTAACAAAACAAAACAAACAAACAAACAAACAAACAACAACAAAACACGTCTGTTTCCTGAGCTTGTTTTGACAGAGATCCTATGATTTTAATGCCACAACTGTTTTCAGGGTCTTACACATACTCAGACTTGCCAAAGCTATTTAGTTGAGGATGGCCTTGGATTCCTGGTCTTGCTGCCTTTACTAGCTCAGAGACAGGAATTACAGGCATGTGTCTGCTGGGGATCTGACCCAGGTTTTCTGTACTCTATAGGTAAACATTCTACCAACTGAGGCCTATCCCAAGGTCTCCTGCCTTGGGATGGAATTACAGGCAGACTTCACTTAGCTTCTTGGACTGCTTTGTTTTGAGACAAGGATTCAACTATGAAGCTTTAGCTGGCATTGAACTCATAGAGATCTGCCCACATCTGCTCTGGAGTGCTGGGAGTGTGTATTAACATGCCCGGTCCTTGAACTGATTTTAACGTTTTCGGTTGAGGGAGGTCCTGATGATGTTTGGAGAGGCGGTAAAGCCTGTGAAGAGAATCAGAGATTGGGAGATGTCCGAGTTCAAACTTTAATATTTTGCTAGCTTTGTTATTTTTGTTTTGTAAAGGAGTCTGTTTATACTCTGAGTCACTGGGATGGGATTCCCAGTCACAGGGGAAGCAGACAATTCTACTCTCTTCCTAATCCAGACTGAAGGGACTGTTACTGAGAGGGGAAAAGGACAGAACAGGTGGGGAGACGGGTGGTAAAGAGAGATGCAGACTTCTCTACAGCATGAGTACAAGGACAGACTTTTGGTTCTTTATCTTCCGGAATGGTGAGACAAGCCTCCAGTCAAAACTTTGCTATTCCATTTGATTTTCAGGAAGTCCTGACGATTCACAGGGGAAAAAAAAAAGATGTTACTTGTTGTCTCACTTTATTATCAAAGAAAATCAATACTTTCACGACTTAGTGCTTTCTACAACATTATCTTCAGAGGACTGATTCAGAATGCACGGCTACTAAGTATTGTATATTAATAAGAAATAATGTCTTAGTCACCTTTTCAAATCAAGCTCAGTAACCAATCCTCTTGCTTATCCTCTCTGGCTAGCTCCATATATCTTTAAGTGGTATGGCAACTGTTGACCAACTAAACTCTAAAATATCTATTTCCATCTGGTAGAGTTCAACTTCTGACTCTTGTTTGCTTTTTTCTTCCTGCCTGGACTTCAGTTTTTTCCTCCCTCTCCCCTCTCCTACTTTAATAGAGTTGGGTTAACCCTATTTTGGGCCTAATAGTTTTAGCAGGCTCATGCCTTCCTTCTTTCCAGGCTGTTTTCAAGCAACTTTGCCAGTGAATGAGGGTGTCTAGGTTTAACATTCTGAACAAGGTTCAAGTTTTATTTTTCGTCTGTCTTAATAGCAGCACAACTTTAAAGTTCTGACATTACTTGAACTACAAAAATTTAATAAAAAACAAATTTGGTTGTGTGTATAGTACATATGCATAAAATACATATTATTTTCAAAAACCACCTTCCTTGTTTTGTTTTGAACAGATTCTGTTATATTTTCTTCTGAAATAACAGCCACACCGGCCTTACTTACTACCTGTTTGCCAATTAAACTTTTACAGACACATTTCCACCTTTCCCGGAGCAGTGGGTTCCCGGGTGTCTGCAGCCCCTTAGGGTAATGGCTCGGATTAAGCAGCAGGATAGCTCCTGGGAGCCGGTCCTTCCATTCCCCGCATTCACCGGAGCCCCAGACTCTGCCGCCGCACGCTCCTCCTTCCAGAGCTGCCAGCCAAGCCGTCTGGAGCTGGAATCAGATGTAAAATGGGGTACGCACGGGGCAGGGGCTGCGGAGACCGAACCCCGGTCCTGCCGATCCGGACACACCACCATAATTGAGTCTAGAATCCCAGACCAGAAGCGGGGACCCGGACTGCCGGGTCCCCACTGGCCAGGGTCGGAGGCGGAGTTATCTTGGGGGCGGAGCTTTCACACGCGCCTCCTCGGCCTCTCTCTCCACCCTCCACCGCTCCTGCGTCTCAGGCTGCCACTCGGGGTTTATTTGTTTACAAGCAGATTACGTCAGCTCCTCCCTCTCTTCCCGGCCTCTGGGCACGCCCCCTGGCGGCCCTTCTCCCGCCCCCTCCGGCTCCGAATCTGCCTGCGTCACAATGGTGCGATCTCCGGATTGGCTGGCGTCCTCCCTCACGCTCCAGGTACGCCACTTCCTTTCCGCAGCACTATAAAATGAGCTGCACGGCGGCGGCAGCTCTTCGCCCCTCGGAGCTGGAAATGCAACTCTTGGGATCCTCGGAGGCTACCGAGCTGGAGGCGGAGGCGGCTGGGGAGGTCCGAGCGATGTGACCAGGCCGCCATCGCTCGTCTCTCTCTGTCTCTCCTGCCGCCTCCTGGCTTGAAAATAACTTTTTTACTCTAAAGGAAAGAAAAAAAATCCCCTAGAACCAGTAGCCGTCCGCGCCTCGCGCCCTCGCTTCCTCTCGGCCGTCGGGTCTGGGCGGGAGCCCGGGGTGGCCGCTCCGCCGTCGGGGCCGAGCCCCGGCCGCCCCGGGCCACCCCCGGCCGCCGCCCCCATGCATCCCTTCTACACTCGGGCCGCCACCATGATAGGCGAGATCGCCGCCGCGGTGTCCTTCATCTCCAAGTTCCTCCGCACCAAGGGGCTCACGAGCGAGCGACAGCTGCAGACTTTCAGCCAGAGCCTGCAGGAACTGCTGGCAGGTGAGCGGGTCACGGGACCCGTCGCGGGTCGCCACTAACGGGCGCGTCCCGGTCGTGGCTGGGGGGGGGGGGGGGGGCTGGGCGGCAGGGCGCCGCGACACGCACAACAAAGGATCCGAAGCGGTGCGACGCGGAGCTGCGCCCCGACGGCTACCGGCGGGTGGCGGGGGACAAAAGACCCAGGGCCCGGAGTCCGGTCAGTTCCCTCTGCCAGGTCGCCGCGACCGTTGCGAGGGTCGGCGGCTGAGCTCCTGAGTGGCTTGTCGCCGCCGTTCCTCTGACCCGACCCGGCCCGGGACGGACGTGCCAGGGCTCCGCACCTCCTATGCCTCTTGCCCATTAATCATCGGATTTGTCACCGGTACAATTACAACCCAGCCCAGATCTTGGTTTAGAGTTTCTTGGTTTTCTTTCCTTTGGGGTTAACTGACCATAGTGGCGTTGTCTTACTCTTAACCCCCACCAAAGCCATAAAGTCTATTGTATGCGACCCCGTTGGGGTGGAGAAAGTAAACAGGTTCCCGCCCGGTCGCCTGTGCCTTCTAGCTAGTTGGCCATCCCGGGCTGCGCGCGCGATTCCTGTTTTGGCGGCTCAACCGGTCAGTACCCGGACAGTGTTTGCCACACTGCGCTTTTCTCCATTCGGTCTCGCAAGAGCGAATTCAGTCCCGGACATTTGTAAAAGTTGGTGGTTTTGGTTTTCGCTTCTCCAAGAAGCTGACAGGAGGAGGAAAGTAACAGTACAGTACGGCTTAGGTTACTACGGTTCTAAGCATTGTTTCTGTTCTTTCCTTCCACAGAGCATTACAAACATCACTGGTTCCCAGAAAAGCCGTGCAAGGGATCAGGTTACCGTTGTATTCGCATCAACCATAAGATGGATCCTCTGATTGGACAGGCAGCCCAGCGGATTGGACTGAGCAGTCAAGAGTTGTTCAGGCTTCTCCCAAGTGAACTCACACTCTGGGTTGACCCCTACGAAGTGTCCTACAGGATTGGAGAGGATGGCTCCATCTGTGTGCTGTATGAAGCCTCACCAGCGGGAGGTAGCTCTCAAAACAGCACCAACGTGCAAATGGTAGACAGCAGAATCAGCTGTAAGGAGGAACTTCTCTTGGGCAGAACAAGCCCTTCCAAAAACTACAATATGATGACTGTATCAGGTTAAGATATAGTCTATGGATGGATCATCTTATAATGGATGGATAGATTTGATTTTTTGCTTTGGGTGGGCTCCTCTTGGGGATGGATTATGGAATAACCATGTCACAGCTGTGAAGATCTGGCACAAGATAGAGTGGTAATAATTTTTTTTTTTAAAGTGACAGTGCCATAGTTTGGACAGTACCTTTAAGTGATTTAAGTAGCCTGTGAGTCCAAGTAAAGGATCACTTTATTTGGTAGGGAGTGAAGTCGCAGGGTGGTTTCAGTTTCTCCCAGACCTTATACCCAATTTGTCACACCAGTCCCTTTAAGGAAATTCTGTATTTCAAAGAACCCTCTTTTGCAGTCAGTCAACCTTGCAGGGGAATTTGCACTATTTACACTTGAAAGTTACCAGTAACTTTTTTTTGGCAGCTCAATAGGAAAGCTCAATGTTCTAAGCATGGTAGTACTGGAAATATTACACGGAGACTTTTACCTAGCACTTAAAAATGTATAAATGTACATAAAGACACTTAGTACGCATGACCTGGGGGAAATGGTCAGACCTTGTGTTTTTGGCTTTGAGAGTAGCAAGTGACCGGAATCTGCCATGACAACAGGCTTTTAAAAGACCCTTACAAAGACACTGTCTCAACTGTGGTTAGCACCAGCCAGCTCTCTGTACATTCGCTTGTAGTTTTCTAAGATTGAGTGAGTAAACTTCTTATTTTTAGAAAGTGGAGGTCTGGTTTGTAACTTTCCTTGTACTCAATTGGGTAAGAGTCTTTTTCCACAAACCGCCATCTATTTTGTGAACTTTGTTAGTCATCTTTTATTTGGTAAATTATGAACTGGTGTAAATTTGTACAGTTCATGTATATTGATTGTGGCAAAGTTGTACAGATTTCTATATTTTGGATGAGAAATTTTTCTTCTCTCTATAATAAATTGTTTCTTATCTTGGCATTTTAATCAATCTCTTGTCATGATTACAGAGGTTCAGCTACAAAATGTTTTTCTCAGAGGTCTCAGGTTTGTAAGCTGTGGGAATGCCACACAAGCCCACTGGGGAGAGGAATGAGGGTGACGGGGTGTTCGATTAGGAGACAGGAAGAACTAGAGTAAGGGTTTTAGTCTTTTAACCCGTTAAAAAAGCACGGACACATTCACAAGTTAATGATGTCATGAGGATAAAGACAGAGGTACGGTCTTCAAAAGGTGACGCCACCCAAAGGATCCCCATCACTGCTTCCTGGGGAAGTGAAGATAGACACGCTCCTCTCTGGCCTCCTTTTGAGAAACAGTTCTTTTGCCCCATGGATTTGTCCCTTTAGAAAATCCTGGGGCAGGTGACCTAGAGCCTTAAAGAACAGGCTTATCACAGCAGAGCAATCTGCAGCTTTCTGGTTTTCATCTTGCAAGAGTTACATTAAAAAAAAAAAATCCCATAAGCTGGAATGCAACAACAGGTATGTTGATGAACTTCTTTTCTCAAAAGTTGCCTGGATTTCCATAGCAGGGGAAATTGTGACGACCCAGTGGAGGTTAGTAATGTGTGCCTCATGCACAAAGGCTTGCCGCCAGTTTGGGAATCGTGGAGGACAAAGAGAACGATAATTTGGTGGAAACTGAAAGCAGAAATAGGAGTTATGCTTAGAGTTAAATTAACTGGGTTGGGGGAGGGGCAGCGTGTGTAAACATGTTAACACTGGGTATTAATGCAATTCAAATTGCTTAAAGTCAGTAATTGCTCTAAGTAGTTCCAAACAAATTTGAGGGTATTTTTTTTTAATTTGTAAGTTTTTCCGATACTTTAGTGATCCAGAAATATATCACTAAACATTAAACATGCCAACTATTTGAGTACAAAGAATATTCACATATTTTTGTTAGCAGGCTATTTGGAGGAGTGTAGACTTTGTTTCTGCTTATTTTGTTTTCTGAGATGGTCTCTCTTGTTCTATATGTAGCCCAGGCTGGCCCCCCACTCTAGATCTTTCTTCCTGCCTTTGCCTCCAGAATGCAGGCCTCACACATGTACAGCATACCACCAAACTAAGGAGTCTTTGTATCTCTACAAAATAATGGATCTCCTTGTGACTTTTTTTTTACATAACTTTTATCTAGCCCTTTCTCTACAAGGTCCCTTATTTCAAACTTGGATCTGAACACTATATATTACAGGGTTGTTTAAAGCAGGTCTCACTTTACTGCTGGCCAATTTGTATATCATTCAGGAACTCCTTGGAAGCTGCTTAACTGGTAATAATGGTAAGGCCTTGAACACTGGACTCTCCACAGGGTTCAGGTCTATCCAGACGTTTTTTTTGTGACTTGAACAAAATGAGAGCCTATGCGAACTGCTTTCAGGTGGTGTTTGGCCTGTGAGGCATGCAAATACCTAGCATCCAGCTGTTTCCTGTGACTCTAACCTCCATTCCCCAGACAGCTGAGCCGAGCCTGTGTCTGCAGCACAATAAGCTACTTGGGTAGTTCCTGCTAACTGCTTCAGGCTGATGTTTGGCTTAGCTATTTTGACGCAAAACAAAACAAAACACCGAGTGTTTGCTGCTGTGTGTACATGCGTGTACATTTACTACCGGGTTTTTTTTTTTTTTCTTTTTTAATTCAGGAGAGGTGTAATTTAAAAGGGTTTACTCTGCCCAAATTAAAGAAGAAAAAAGTAATTTATAAAGGATGGGTATTAAAATTAGGAATTCATAATTAACAGTTTGAGGAATGTTAATTTTACAAGTTTAATTTTTCTTTTTTTTTCCCTACCTGTTAAGTTGGGTCTTGCTTTGTGATCCTAAAACAAGCCTTGACATGCTAATGTTTTGTTTTGGGACAGGATGTCTTGCAGCTCAAGGCTGGCCTTGAACCTGCCACATAGCTAAGGAAGGCCCGAATTCCTGATCCTCCTGTCTCCACCTGAGATTACACTTAGGCACCCTGAAACCTGACTAGATGTGGACTACAGGGAAAGTTCCCCTATCAATCCAGGATGTGACTATCCCATAGGTCATCTTTACTTTTGAGATATTTCTGTCCTTGCAGACCATTCTGCCGGAAGTGGCTTTCTGTTAAGATTGCATGTGAGGTTTCTTTATGTCACCATAAGTCACACTTCGGCAAGTAATTTTATTTTTTGAGAAAGGGTCTCACTGTGTGTGTCCTTGACTGGCTCGGAGCTCAGTATGTACACTGGTGGCTTGGAACACAGAGATAGCCTTGTCTCTCCCTCCCAAAGACTGAAATATAAGGGCATGCACCATCTGGCTAGTAATCTGGGGTTTTAAGTATTAGCAGGATTTAAGCTTCATATTCCAAGGAAGGAAGGAGAGGTCCTGGTGTCCATGTTTTGTGATTAAAGGTTTCTGGGTCCCCCTCAACCTTAGGACTAAATAGCCAAGCTGCTGGACTCTCCTCCCCGTCATGTATCAACGATTTTTAAGACTTCTTCCCCTTTACAAATTTAGCAAGCTGCATTTTGCATGTGAAAGCTGAAAGACACTTTCCCCACCCGTTTCGATCTCAGATGATGGTGCTTTTGGTAAGCTTCATGGAGAGAATCTGCCAGTAGTTTTAGAAAGCACCATCACCTGAAACTGAAAAGAATCAGTTAACCTGCCGGGGATCATGCAGAGCCCAGGTGCAGCCCCATCTCTTCGGATAAACTTTGACATGTGGACCCTGTCAATCTACCTAGTGTATTTTCCTGTTCAGAACCTAGCTGACTTAAAACATCGTTTAGGGTACAATGCCCTGAGTTACAAATTGGACCGAGCTGCGTCACAGGCTGTCTGCCAGCATGGCAGACTTGGGTAAGCCAGAGAAGTGTGTATCATTAGTAATTTCTGGTTGTACCTTTAGTTTATACTTAGGGTTACAAAAAGCATTGCTAAGCTGTTGCATGTTTTGAGCTGCTCTGAGGTAAGCCTCCTGTTAGCAGTGAGGGTTGATAACATTCTTTTCAACCATTTGTGGAACATGAACACCAGTGTTCTGACTGAGGCTTTAAATCAGCTTAGGAACTTCATTGCTTAGGTTGTCAGACAGGAGTTAAAAAAGAAAACAAGACTTCCCTCATAAAACTTCGTTTTCTTCTCTGAATGCCTCCAACCCATCTCGATAGATACTCATAAGGAACATTTCAAGCTTCAGGTGCTGCCACTCAGGAGCCTTCCTGCTCCACACTCTAGTACTGAAGACAGTTTGGGAACTCGTGTGCTCACAGGAAACACTGATGGCAAAGAAGTTACTTGAATCATGTAAGGTTCAAACAGGGGGAACTAGAAACCGGGGGAACTTAACACATAAAGGGTTAGTGACGGTTCACTTGCTGGGTGAGACATGAGTCTTCTGGGGTATGCACAACGGCCTTGGCAGAGTCTGGCAAACTATAATCTGAACTGTTTAAATGCATAGGTCAAAGTGATGGGTTATTGGGCCTTTATATGGAAACCAACCTTGAGGGATGTGTAGGTGAGAGACATACAGAAGCCTACAGTTAGGGGCATTTAAAAGAAAACATCATATACCTTTTG
The DNA here is from genome assembly GCF_021556685.1 of Rattus norvegicus. NCBI lineage: Eukaryota > Metazoa > Chordata > Mammalia > Rodentia > Muridae > Rattus > Rattus norvegicus. The sequence continues at coordinate 41,024,708 of NC_141540.1, forward strand.
TTCTTTGGGATCTTGGAAAGATGCTTTTTAAAAGCTTTATTAACAGATTAAACGTTTATTGACATCCTCTTTTCTTCCACGTTTGTGACCCTGTTGGTCGTACAAAGATAAGTAATCATAGACAAGACCTACAATATCAGAGTGAGGACCCCTGGCCAGGAAGTGGTAGTGGAGTTAGCTGGGTTCCTGTGTCTGGAGACACCGCCTCAGATTAACATTGACAGGAGACACCATGGCTTCGTTTGTCTTTAGTGAGTCTTCAGTTGGTCATCTGATGACCTAAGTCAGTTTTGAGAATCGTTTTGCAGTTTTCGTGTGTGTTACAAAGGGGATGGTGGTATAAACATACGATCCCAGCACTGGAGGAAGAGGCAGGCAGATCTCTCAGGAGCTGGGGCCAGTCTGGTTTATATAGCCAGTTCCAAGTCAGCCACAACTATACAGTAGTAAGACTTTGTGTTTCGATTTTTTTTTTTTTTTCGGAGCTGGGGACCGAACCCAGGGCCTTCTTGCTAGGCAAGCGCTCTACCACTGAGCTAAATCCCCAACCAACTTTGTGTTTCGAAACCACAGAAACCAGATCTATGTCCTAGTCTTTGTAAGCATAAACTAAACATTTTTAGGGATGAGTCCATGATCACCTTATTTTTCTAGATTCTTAGCAAAGCAAGAGGAGCTGTTGGAACTATACGGCGAGGGTCACCTCGCATGGTTTTAGCTCATCTTCGCACATCATTGCTTACATAAAATTAAGTCATTTTTCAGTCAACACATACCCAAGTTTGTTACGGCCAACTCAGTCTTCCTCTGCATTCCACGGTGGCATACAAAGGCTGTCAGGGTAATATTGTCAGGGTAATAAAGGTGTAATGTTGTCAAGCTGACTTACTAAAGTCTCACGTGTGCTTCATTGTAGTATGCACATACAGCCGGAAGTCTATGCTTTTCCCTTTCTGTCTGAGCGGTCCCTACCTTTTTGGAAAGATGACTAGCAAATGAGCATAAGCATAAATTGGTCAGACGTGACAGTCACACTGTAAACAGGGCTGGATTTATTTCATAGTTTTCATTCATGATAACCTTGCACCCTTAGGTCAATATAGTAAGTGAAATTTGTACTCCTATAAATTGTGCTTGCGAGCCCTCAGATGGTCGATACAGACTGCCGTTTGCTCTTTCACCAACTGGGTTGGATTGACAGGCCAGGACTTTTCCATTTGATTTTCTGGGTAGGAAACTAAGAGAGCTTAATCTGTCCCAGTGCCAGAGACCTAGCCAACAGCTAGTGTGTAATTTGAACTCAGAAGCCTTCCTGATCTTGGTACCAGCTCGCAGCCATCGGGATGTTGCCCTGAGCAGTTTACTTGCACTTTGGTGGACTGTGTGTTAGAACCTCTCGTTGCTCGTTTGGCCATCTCTGGACGTTTTCAGCCTTGAAATGGCTCATCCAGGAGATAAAACTTTGCTACACGGCCTCTTTCCTTCTTAGAGGGTTGGCCTTTGGTGTAAAAGATAGGAATATTAGTCCTTGGCCTGTGTCAGGCTCTTTGGGACTTTGAGCGGTCCCTTAACCTCTGAGTTATTCTATATAGATAAAAGGGTATGTTTGATGTGTAGATCAAATAAACAAGGAAAACCCCATAACGGGACATTGTAAGGTGGGTGTTTGGAGTTTGACTGCTTTATCACAGATGTCAATTAAGCAGAACCAAGTTTGATTTTGCCCTCAAATGTTCAGTCATAGCAAGATTTGGCTTAGAATCACTTTCTTCTTTTCCTCTGTTTCCCCCTCTTCTCTTTTGGGACAGGGTCTCTCTCTCTCTCTCTAGCCTTGGCTGTCCTGAAACTCTCTGTAGACCGGACTGGCCTTGACCTCACAGAGATCTGTCTGCCTCTGCTGAGTTCAAAACCATGCTCCACCACCACCCAGCCAATGCTTAGAGTTTCCTAAAGTCCACTTTAGACTTGACCTGTAAGGAATGTACTTGCGCTTTTTAAATAAATAGAAGGAAGAAAATTAGCTGCTCCTCAATTTGTAAGACTGGACCTCCAGACAGCCCAGGCCTTGATCTTTATTTCACAGAATTTTCTGAGCTAGATTCTATCAAAGCGCAGAGCTCATTTTTTTTTTTTTTTTCAGCTAAGAGCCTTTCAGATCCTCTGTCTAAATTGGATGCAGGTTGAATTGAGAGACAGAGTCATTCTACACGGTGCGTGTAACCGTGTAACCCCTGTGGGAACAGTTTACATCCATTCTGTGGCTCCATCCTCAGTGGCCCTTGTTGTGTGGGAGGACATGGACCTTTTTCCATGCCTTGCAGTCCTTCGAGCCATTTGTGACTATTGCATTTTTGTTTTTTAAACAGACCGGGACCGAACAGTGGCTCTCAGTCTCTTAATCTGGAGTGGTCTGAGTACTTCCCTGGCTACAAAAGAGGAGCAGCCATTTGATAGGTTAGCGGCTTGGGGTTTCCTTCGAGTGGAACCAAGTGCAGGGCTTGCTTGAGTCACCACTAGTTTCACTGATGTCCCCTGGTTGGTCATGAATGAGTCACTGACTGTGGGCTCTTCCGGGCTGGACTGCAGTCTCTACTGCTAGGTCAAGATAGCCTCGTCCAGTAGTGTGTGCTGCCTTGTGTGCCTGAACGGCGCATGTGCAGGCATCCAGCACATAGTCAGCCAGCAAAGTTTGTTGTGATCATTTATTCTGCCGTGATGTAGCGGGGGAGGGGAGCCTCATTCCCCATCTGCCTAAATAAAACCTTGTAAGTACTCAGTAGGCAGGTAGGTACTCAACCACTGAGTTACAGTTTTTTACTTACGGTTTTTGGTGGTTGTTTTGAGATGGGATCTCATTGTTGCCCTACCTGCCCTTGAATTCACCTTAGCCCAGGCAGGCCTTGAACTCAGATCTTCCTCTGCCTTCTGAACATCTGGGGTCATAGGTCTGTGTCATCGGGCCTGAAAGAAAGGTGTTTTATTTGATCATTTGGTTTAGTTTTTGAGACTCAGTGTGGCGCTCTGGTTTCCCTTGAACTCACTGTGTAGACCAGGCCTCCCTCTGCCTCCTGAGTGCTGGGATTAAAGGCATTGAAGGCATTGGCCCACCTGGCTGTGGGCCCCATGCTTAAGAGAACGCTAAGCTTTGAAGACAAGAGACCCCTTCTTTGCCCTTTTAGAGCATTTGTTGCCTCTGACTTTAAGGGAAAAAAAAGATGTAACTTGTGTCTTTATTTTTAAACTTTAATTTTTTTTTTTTTTTGTATGTTTGCTTGTGGAAGACATGTAGAGGCCAGAGAACAACTTTTGGGAGTCCAGGTTTGGGAGGCAGAAGCCTTTACCTGCTGAGCTATCTCAGTAGTCAGTACTGCTTCTTAAATCCCCTGTGTGGTTCAAGGTTTATAAATCAGTTATGTCCTATCATGGGTGAAATGCAGGTGGGAGACTATGAAATAAATAGAACAAGTTAGCTGACCAGGGATGTCCTTTGAAATGCTATTATGGCTGGACAGCAGTGGTACACGACTTTTATCCCAGCATTTGGGAGGCAGAGGCAGGGGATTTATGTGAATTCAAGGGCAGCCAGTTAACTACCAGAGAGACCCTGTCTCAATAAAACAAGTCAAGACTGAGAGTGCTATGACCCAGGGGCCTGGGCGGGGAGAAGAGGAGGAGAGAGGGGCCTGGAAGTTTGCAGAATCTGTACCTGAGATGTAGCACAGTAAAGAACAGCTCTCGAGGTGGTGTGGTGATTTTCCAGAAGAGGGACACTGGACCTGAAGTCTGAAAGATAGAAATGCTTGTCTGGGAGAAGGGAAGCAACAGAGAGCCAATAGAGACTGCTGGACAGTGCCGTCTAATAGGAGGGGAAATGAGTGGAGAGAAATTGAAGGAGCCAGGCCCATTGCATAGCTAAAGTGATCATACCATTGGATTGATACATTTATTAACCCAGCTGTGACTCTTGAGAGGGAAAGGCTACTGGTAAGAAATGGATGATCAGCATTGGCTAGGACCTATGGCCACTTCCCTTTTGTAGGCTGGGTCCACAGTATTAACTTTTAAGGAATGGCAACATCTTATGGCCTTCCTGAGAAGGACACATGACACCTTACCAGGTCCGTAATGGACTCAGAGAGAGTTCCACGGGTGGAGGTTGGGGGGGCTTCCGTGGGGCAGTGAGGTGGTCTGATTATCCTGGTGCAGGTAATGCCTGTCCTCCAGTTTAAAGGACCAGCAAGAACAGATGGCTCTCAGCTTTAGCGAGTAGATCTTTCAGTCACGTTAGCATCACGGGCTAACACCTTAGGAGACAGCACAACTCAGATGCCTGATGCAGAGTCCCTGGAACTGGGAGTTACAGATGGTTGTGATCTGCCACACTGGGGTCTGGGAACCGAACCTGGCTCTTCTGCAAGAATAGCAGGTGCTCCTAACCATGGCAGCCTCTCTCTAGCTACAACCAAGGTTAGGAGCAAACGGGCTCCTTGTTTGTTTTTGAGAAAGGGTCTCACGTATCCCAGGCTGGCCTGAGAATCTCTATGTAGCTGAGGATGTCCTTGAATGTCAGTGCTGGTCCTCCTGTTTCCGTCTCCTCAGTGCTGGGAGTGCAGGCTCGAAACACTAAGCACACTGCTGGATAAAACACAGCACTCCATGCATTCTAGGCAAACGCTCCAAATTTAAGATAATCATCCTAGGTTCGTATTTTCCCCCAACATAATATTTTTATTACTTACTTGGGAATTTCCTACAATGCACCCAATCACACTTCCCGTTTCTCTCAGGTCTCTACCTTCCTACCCTTAAACCCTCCCTCCAAAAGAAAGTTTATATATGTGTGTGTGTATACATACATATTTACACACACCAACTCCAATTGTTTTGTTATATATATGTATGCTGTGTTATATATGTAAATATATATTATGATATATAAGCATATGTAAATATATATGTTGTGATATGTGTATGTCAAGTCCAAGGGTGCCTGTACACTCCTTGGAGCATGGTCAAACTCCCAGTAGCCAGCCCCTTAAAGATAACTTGAGTCCTTCCTTACCCCTCATCCCCACCAGAAGCCATCATCTGTTTAGAGCTGCATTTCAGCATCTTTATCACAATTTTTAATGACTCTCATGAGCTAAGTATATAACTTCTAAAATATGGGACACTCCATACAGAAAACCATAGAGCTCAGGAAGTTCTACACACCCACATAACCCACGCCCTGATCAAGAGATTGCTCCAGAAAATTCCCTCTGAGATACTTAAGGGTTGGCCTTGGCACATGGTTGTGGAGTCAAACCTCAAATGGGAGAGGAGTTGTTTTCCTTTTCCTTCTTGTCTTAACTTTATTTTTGCTTCTGAAATGTGTGGCAATGGCTACCACAAACATGAAATAAATTGTCTCCAGAAGAAACCCTCGCCTTCCAACTAGTCATGATTTAGTGGCGGCTCTTGTGTCATTCCCCTCCCAGGTTTGCTCTGCCTCAGACCTCTAAAGGCAGCCATAGGCTCTGACTCACAAACCGTTCTCTGACTCACGGGATTACTAATGATTGCTTCTTTATTAGTAGGCTGAAACCCGAGAGTCTTGGTCAACCCCAAAAGATTGTGATGATGCCAAATTTGCATAGTACCTCTCCACACAGATCTCTTTTGTTGTGCTATTTTTAATTTTAATGTTTTTGTAGACACAATTTCACGCAACCCAGGCTGGCCTTACAGCACAGTGGAGAAGGACCTTGTACCACCACACTACATTTATGTTGTGCTATGCTGGGACCTAACCCAGGGCTTTGGACATACTAGGCAAGATCCCAGCCAATGGAGCTGAAACTCCAGCCTCTCTGCTGCCCTCCTCCCCAAACACATGTAGTTTTTAAGCTTCTGTTTGTTATGGTTGCTTTGCAACTATAATGAGGCAAAGGTGTCAAGCCGGTGTGGATGGCCATGTCCTAGCCTTGAGGGTTTCCTCTCATGTCAAAATGCTCACCGCCAGTTGCTAGAGCTGTCAGAATATTGACCCAAGTGGTGGTTGTGAAACTGGTTCACTGCCGGGGTTGCGTGGTATACTGTCTGAAGATTCTTGAGCAGGACAGAGACTTGTCCTGAAATGTTCTTAATAAGAGCGGAATCTGCCATGGCTCCCCAGTGGTTGGAAGACTCTGGGCTCAGTTGGAGCCCGCACTGGATGCAGATCTTGGTTAACTTTTCCCTCAACAGGGAGAGCAGTGTGTCCCGCCACAGTGAGGGGTGGTCTGTGACGTTGCAGAGTGTGCATTACAGACGTGTTTTTCTCAAAGCAAGAATTCGACTATTTTCAGTACTGGTCTCCTCCCCACTCCCACACCGTTTTAGAAAGAATGGCAAGTCAGTGCAGATGGAAGGATGGATTCAGGATAGATTTTTACTGGCTAGCCAGCAACCTGGTTCTAGGGCCAGAGGAACGGCTCTGTAGTTAAGAGCACCTGCAGCTCTTACAGAAGACCTGTGGGTTTGGTTCCTGGCATCCACGGGGTAGCTCACAAGCACCTCTAACTCCAGCTCCAAAAGATGTGGCTTCCAGAGGCCACCAGGCACACAGGTGATGTGTCTGTACAAGCAGGCAAAACATTCATATGCATGAAATTTAAATAAAACCACCTGATTCCACCTGGGGAATCCCCTGCTTCAGCTAAGTGCTGATAGAAGTCGGAGATTGGGCCTTGGTTTTTATTCCTCCTTCCCTTTTCCGTGTTTCATTTTTTTAAAGTTTTATTATATTATTTTCAATTATGTGTCGGGGGGTTGGGGATTTAGCTCAGTGGTAGAGTGCTTGCCTAGCAAGCGCAAGGCCCTGGGTTCGGTCCCCAACTCTGAAAACAAACAAACAAACAAACAAACAAACAAACAAAAAAACCCAACAAATCATGTGTCTGGGCCTGTGCACCTGAGTGCTTGTGCACCTGAGTGCCTGTGCCAGAGGTCTTAGATACCCTGGAGTTATAGACGGTGTGATCCTCTTGGTGTGGGTGCTGGGAATCAAACTCGGGTTCTCCTTGAGAACGAGAGCAGTATATGCTCTTAACCACTAAACCACTTCTCTAGCCCCGTTTGATTATTGTTGTTGGATATCTGCTTGCTTGCTTGCTTTGTTTTTTTTTTTTTTTTTTGAGTGACTTTTTAAAAATATATTTATTGGGTGCATGTGTTTGTGCCGATGCGAGTGTGTGTGTGTGTGTGTGTGTGTGTGTGTGTGTGTGTGTGTGTGAATGGATAAACTACAGGAATTGGTTGTCTCCTATACCATATGGATTCTGGGAATTTAACTCAGGTTGTCAGGCTCGGTAGCAAGTTCCCTTCCTCTCTGAGGTGTCTCCACACTCCACAGCCTCGCCATTTGCCATTTCCCTTTGCTTACTGAAGACTCTCACCTACAAGTTCCTGGTACCACAGATAGCATCAGCCTTTCTGTTTTATATCTCTGCCCTCCCTCCATCAGGCTGCTGACTGTGGGGAATGTGCTAAGTTGGGATGGCTGCTCCCTCCTTGACCCTCACAGACAGGTAAGACAAGGTAGTTGTCATCATGTGACCACTTGTAGGGAACTATTTAACACCCCGCCCAGGTCAGCTAACCATTATCACTTCCTCAAGCACTGCTTGCTTTGCTCTCCCACCAGCTCCCCTCTTCTCTGTCAATTATAGCCTAGGATGGTCTTGAACTAGTAACACTACTGCTTGAACTTCCGTAGTACTGACGTTACAGGTATGTGTCATCAAGTCTGCTACCATCACATGACTTTTATTTTGAGTTTTGTGTGTGAGGGGGTGGGGGAGGAGAGGGAGAGAGGGAGAGATATTTATGGGCATGCATGTGCCACTGTGTACACATGGAGGTCAGAGGACAATTTACAGGAATAAGTCCCCCTTTCCCCTTGTTTTTTAGCCCGTGAGCTCCCACCAGTCCTCCTGTCTCCCCTTAGGAGTGCTTTGGAGCTCCACAGCTAGCTTTTTGATACCGCTTCTGGGGATCAAACTCAGGTCCTCGGGCTTTACCAGCAAGTGCTCCCCCCACCTTGCCCCCCATGAGCCATTACTCCTACATAGGCCTTGCATTTCTCATGTCTGATCTTATTCGAAAGGACAATTTTTAATGCCAAAGAACTACTACTTAGACTGAATCTTAAGAAGATGCTAAAGTTAGATTAAAAGATTGTACATTTTAAAATATGTATCAAGGGCACAGCAATTTTTCTTAATCATTTGAAGATAACAACAACAACAACTAACAACAACAACAACAATAATAATAACAATAACAATAAAGCCCTCTGCTTTCAGAGAGGAACATGAAGAGCAAAATCTGTATGGTATCTGGAAGCGAGGGCGTTAAGGAACAAGGCTGACAGGTTGGTTCCGGGACAAGGAAGTACGGAGTCATATAGCCCTGTGTGTGGTCCACACATAAAAGGGACATAGGGTATTGTTGCTGGGGTGGGGGTGGGAACAGGTTGCTATTTTAAGTAAAATGGTCACGCATGACCTCCTTGCGAAGGTCACATTTGAGCAGAAAGCTTGGCGACCAAAGGAACAGCTTTGGAGATCATCTGGCAAAAGAATATTCTGTCCAAGTAACCAAGTGAATTCCACCCTCTTTCCAGACTCACCCCCCACACCCCGAGAAACGGTATTACCATCCCACATCTGGACCCTCTTCTCGACAGTGTCAGCTAACCTGCTCTATGCCCGCTTTCCCTTCCGATCGTCGGGTTCTGCAGGAGTCAGCACATCTGTGATTACTGGAAAGCCTTAGCAGTAATTTTTCCCCCCTAAGCCTTCCTTTCCACTTTAGAGAAAATTGCAAATCAAACCAGACAGCCCGATAAGATGATGTAAACTTTAAAAAGTAATTTTGATTCCGTTAAACTCTACATCTGCAATAAATATGAAATGAGATTTACTGCTCGGGACAATGGCACAAGCAAGGGTAGAAAACAAAGAGCAGTGTCCTGGTAACTGGAAAATTCAGTTATCCCAAGAAGCCTGCTCTCAGAGTGTCAGAGATGACAGTGAAGGCTGTTGTTACCACGTTGGGACCTTGGCCTTTGTGTATGAGTAAGGGTACATTGCTTCCGTAATAAAGTAAATAAATAATCTTGGAACACAAGGCTTCGCCCTTGTGAATTAGTGTCTGTGTGTGTGTGTGTGTGTGTGTGTGTGTGTGTGTGTGTGTGTATGTGTGGGCACACATGCATGTGTGTGTGTGCTGGAATGCACAGGCCACCACAAGTATGGAGGTCAAAAGAAAAAAATGTGTGGTATTTTCTTCCACCTTTAGGTTCCAAAGATCAAACTCAGGTTATCAGATATCTTTACCTTCAGAGCTATCTCACCATAAAACACCTTCTTAAATTACCGTCAGGGTCATCTGCCCTATTGAGTTACAGACTTCCAAATGTTAAGATTTGGAATGTATATACATGTGTATTGTTTTATTTTTTCACGGTTAGAATTTTTCTTTTGATTTTCTTTTAAAGATTTATTTCTATTTATGTGTACGCAAGCGTGTCTATGCCCTGTGTATAACTTACCTTGATGGACCAGGAGAGAGAGTTTGCTCCCCTGGAGCTGGAGTTACAGGAAGTTAGCTGTTAATTGCCAGGCGGGTGTGGCATCCGAACTTGGGTCCTCTAGGAGAGCAGGAGGCATCCCCCATCACTCAGCCATCTATCTCTCCAGCCACCAGCCACCAGGTTGTTTTGTTTTCAAAACAGGGTCTCATGCATCCCAGGCTGGCCTTGAGTTAACTAAGTAGCCAAGGGCTTGCTTGAACTTCCGATGACCCTGTCTCTACCCCACTAAGGGCTGGTATTACAATCATATGCACACTGCTAGTTTATGGGGTACTGGGGATAAGAGTAGGGGCTAACTCTAGGCGAGCAGTATAGTATCTGACCTATGCTCCCAGCCTAGTTTGACTGTTGTTTGTTTGAGATGAGTGACTTTCTGCATACCTACCTGTCCTGAAAAACTCATTTGCAGACCACCCTGGCCTCCAACTCACAGAGCTCTTCCTGCTTCTGCCTCTGGATTGCTGGGACTAAAGGCTTGTCCCTCCACCTCTGGCTCTTGGTTTTGTTCTTGAGGTCTTGTTACTTAACCCAGGGCTCATACCCCTCTTCCCTCAGTTTCCCAAGAGCTGAAACTTCAGGCATGAGTTAACCAGCTTTGGTCTCAAGATTTTAAAGTATTTCCCTGACTCACTCACTTGGCACTTTCTAAAACAGATTTCACCGTGACTTCTGTCCTGAAGTGGGATTCATTGTTCGTATCCACACCGACTGCATTAGTTCCATCTAGGTGGCCTTCCTTTGACGACATAGGATTGGCCTGTGTAATTTTTGCTGTGTTGAGGTGGAGATTAAACCTCTGTCACCAGTCTCCCTACCTCAATGAGAGTCTGAGCCAGCCTGAAATGGAGGCAGAAATATTTTCTGCGTCTTACAAAAAGATCCCTCTTTGGTTTTCTTTTATTGAAAATAGAGGCTGCTTCTCCTCCTCCTCCTCCTCTTCCTCCTCCTCCTCCTCCTCTTCCTCCTCCTCCTCTTCCTCCTCCTCCTCCTCCTTCTTCTTCAAAAAATGTATCCTGATTATGTTTCTTTTTCTGGTTTCTGATTATGGTTTCCTCTCCCCCTACTCCTCCCCAGTTCCTTCCAACCTCTCTTCCCTTTTGGATCCACATCAAAAGGATCCCTCTTAAAGTCATAGATATTAACATGAAAGGAAGAAAGAATGGGAGAGAGATCGACTGGGAACCAGTAGTTATAGTATTTAGGTTACATGCAGAATCAGAAATGTTTCCCGCATCAGCATTTACCAAAGGTGACAGGAGACCTATATTTATCTGGGGACATGGATAAGAGAACTAACTCAAAGGTGTGCTTCTGACTTCAACACATGCACTGTGGTTCAGCAAACACACGTACACACACACACACACACACACACACACACACACACACACACACACGCAGGTATTTGAGTATATGCTTAAATCCCCAAACCTGTTCTCATAAATGCCGTGCAATTACCTAAAAATTCTCTTCAACACCAGTATGTGTGTTTGTCTAATGATAATAGGCCCACCACCCAAATTCCCCGATGTTAAATTTGGCAACACAAGGAAAATAACCATGTTAATTTGAACCCTAGCACCATGGATACCGGTGGTGATTACAGCCTGGTGAACCTGCTAATGTCTGCTTTCAACAGTCTATGTTACAGCTCTCAGCAGATTTCTCAGAGGCATCACTGTGTCTCCAAAGTTCACTCTCTTGATCAAAATGCTGGCTAGGATCCTCGGGCTATGAGAAGTGTTTTTGCCCTTTGTTTCCCTGGGAAATGTCCTGCCTTCATTTCTTGGAGAGAATGGCTGTTTTCTCCTTCTACCCACCCACTAAAGCTGAATTTCTCAGGTAGGAGAATCCTCCACTGTAGAATGAAAGAAAAACGCCTAAATGTGTGGTTGGGCAGAGTTATTTTTAAATCTAAATGTAGCATACCACTGCATTATACAGGAAGCTCATGGTGAAGCTAACTGAAATGTGAACTAGTTGACTAGTTCACAGCTCAAGGTTCCGGAGTGTGAGTGAAAATATTATCGAAGTGTGCGGAGTGCAGGCCTTTGCCTACATCTATGTTTATAATTTCCAATGAAGGCTTTATTTCGCCAGAAATTGTTTTGGGGGGAATAAAAATGCAGACACCTGTGTCTGGGGGAGGGAGTTATATGTGTTTGTTGGAGGGTAGGGTGAGTAGACTTAGCATTGGAAAGAATATGTAAGGGCTGGGGAGATGGTTCAGAAGGTTGAGAGGCGGGGGGTTGGGGATTTAGCTCAGTGGTAGAGCGCTTGCCTAGCAAGCGCAAGGCCCTGGGTTCGGTCCCCAGCTCCGGAAAAAAAAAAAAAAAAAAAAGAAAAAAAAAAAGGAATCGAAGGTTGAGAGGCCTGCTGCCAAGCCTTAAGACCTCAGTTCAATCTCAGGGCCCACAGTGGAAAAAGAGAACCAAAAGTGTACATCTGACCTCAACACGTACACTGTGGCGCACACACACACACACACACACACACACACACACACACGCACACACACACACACGCACTCACACGCACACATAGGCACACATACACACATGCACACACACATATGCACACATACACACATGCACACACACACGCACATGCACACACATACACACACGCACTCACACGCACACATAGGCACACATACACACTCACATGCACACACACACACACATACACACACACTCACATGCAGTGCGCACCCACACGTGCACAGTGCCACCCAGCACTTATGGAGATCAGAGGACAACTTCTAACAGTTGGTTCTCTCCTCTTCCATGACGCAGAATCTAGGGATCAGATGCAGATTATTGGGCCAGAAGGCAAACACCTTGACCCACTCGACCATCCCACCAACTCTATGTTTAAGGCAGAATCCCAGTGTAGAGTCCAGGATGGCCCAGAATTCTTCATCTCCCTGCCTCTGTGGTCCACCTGCTGGGGTTCTAAGTGTGCTGCACGTCTACCTGCAGTGTAACGGGGGTGAGAACAAGGATGTGTGTTTCACAGTATCTCGGTACACATTACCACAAACTCTCCACAGTGGTTAACTGTTCTCATGTACTTCTGTGGTCCTGGAGTCGGCAATGATTTTCTGTTTACAAGCCTCCTCGATGCCTCTTCACTTTTAGTCTTTGCTTTCTTGTTTTTGATTGAAAATTTTGTTTTGTCTTCCAGTTTGAATCTCTACCCTATTTCCCTCCTCTTCTCTGACCAAAGACAAGGTTTTGCTAGCCTAGTTTGCCTGGGCTGGATCTTACAATGTAGAATGGGCTGGATCTTATGATGTAGAATAGGCTGGCCTCTGGGTGACTCCTGGCATGCTGGGATTAGGGTATATGTCATGTCACGCACCTTTCTTTCTTGCCTCTGTGTGTGTGTGTGTGTGTGTGTGTGTGTGTGTGTGTGTGTGTGTGTAGAGTTGTGTAGAGCCCAGAGGCTATCTGCTCATCAGGATACTTTTTGAGGCAGCATCTCACACTGAATCATTCTCAGATCTGTCTTGGTTTCATGACCAGTAGGTCCCAGGATCCTCCTGTTTCTGCCTCTCTGGCCCCAAGGGCCAAGGCTGTGGATTCTGAGGGATCTGAATTCAGGTCCTCAGGTTTACACAGCTGGGGGCACTTTACTGGTTGCACTAGCTGGCCAGCCCCTTCCCCTACTTTTAATGGTGGAAAAAAATCCCTCTCTTTCTTTCTCCCCTCATGTCTTCTCCCTCCCTTAGGAATCTGAGGATCTCAAGGAACTAGAGAGCTGATTACCCTGGAGACCATAGGGCCTTTCTCTGAGGGGGGTCGGGGGAGGGAGGGAGAGGGAGAGAGCGGGAGAGAGAGGGAGAGGGAGAGAGCGGGAGAGAGAGGGAGAGGGAGAGAGAAAAAGAAAAATTAATGGTGAAAGACGCTTCTTCCCAGGAAACAGCCCTTCAGCAAAGTTCTCAGAACACCTCCCACCCCAGCCCTGTGCTGAGAATCTCTTGACAGGAGCGGCCCCATGGAGGAAATGGGAGATGCACATGGACTGTAAACCGTGCTATAATCAGAAGGTGATTTGGAGCCCTGGAGAATGATGTTTTGTTTAGTGTTTTCCCCGCTATAAGCCCTGTTGCTGAGTATAGATTCAATCCTTTCTCTTGAATATAAACTTCAGAACAGAAGTTCACTGCGGGGAGGAAGAAACCACTGAAGGTTTGCAGAACTTGTCTGACTAGAAAAAAAGTTAAGTTTTTGTTCTATAGTGATCATCAAAACGTCTTTCTATTGTTTAAAAAAAAAAATGATGTTTAGGAAAAAGAAATTCAGGCAGCCAGTCGTGCACTTATTTTGCCCGTCTGTACTAGGTTCCTGAGTGAGAGCTAGTTGGTTGAGTGTACACACTCCATTAAATATTTTAAGTTATTTGGTTGTTGGGTTTTCATTTTTCAAAGATTCATTTGTGAGGATGAAGTCTCAGTTCCTACTCTAAGATTCGAATGCCTTTGTTACCGGCTTCACTAAGAATAAAGAACCACGAAAAGGTAAGTGGCTGCGGCTGAAGAGATGGCACGATAGGTAAAGATCCTTGCAGACCTCCCATGCGCACTCGGGAATATGAGTTCTACCTCACTTAACTACTTAGAGGTGAAAGGTGAGAACCAAGGCTACGAAGTCGTCTCCTGATCTCCACATACTTGTCTTGCTATAGCAACCCCCTCCCCATCTCTCTCTCTCTCTCTCTCTCTCTCTCTCTCTCTCTCTCTCTCTCTCTCTAGTAATAAATACATAACTTAAACAACCATAATGTTGTAATACAATGACAGAAATCTCATGTTTCTTCTTTGCATTCAGCCACAAGTCATTCCTTGCTGACAGCTGTTTTAGAAGCCAGGGAAATACGTTTCTCTTAGCCAGGCATGGCGGCACATTTTTGGAATCCCAGCACCCTGGAGGCTGAGACAGGTGACTGACTGTCAGTCCTGATAAACTACATAGCAACACCCCACCTCAAATACAGAAACTACTAAACAAACAAGCCAATCTGTCCGTCATCGGCTCTACTGGTTTTCATGCTCTTGAATCCCATACGTTTTATTTTTGTCACTGGCTTTCTTTCCAGGTTCTAAATGGCAGGTGCACATATGCACACACACACACACACACACACACACACACACATACACACACACACACACCTCTGTCACACTGCCTCAAGGTAGAAATAATGTCAAGTAAGTGCATAATCCAATAAGCACTCATGTCAAGGAAGAAGAAGAAAATCACAACAGCTCTCTCCTTCTGTAGTAGAAGGATGCACGCTTTTCTAAGCCTCTCTTACAAAGCTTGGAGCCCAAAGAGGAGCTTTGAGAATTAAAGCAGCAATCCCTCCTCCTCTTGTTTACTCAGTGTGGTTCCTCTCAAAGGGTCTTCTAGTCACACAAAGCGGGTCCATTTTTGTTTCTTAAAATCCTTTCTGGATTTCTTTTTTATAAGGGTGTTTTTTATTTTTTTTTCATTTCTTTATGACTTTTTAAAAATTGGGTTTATTTTGGTTTTAAGAGATGAAAATATAGCACCTGATATCTTCTCTCTTGTACAAAAACAAAACAAAAACCAAAAAAAAAAAACCATGAGAACAGTAACCTCCTAAGGACCAAGAAGAAAACAACTTTTCAACTAGTAATGTGTTCAGTAGAGATTTTAGGATATGGAATGACCCTGAATGAAACGATCTGGAAAAATTTATGCCTTCCCCCTCCTACTTTTTCACCTCCCCTGGCTTCTCTCCTAGTCTGACTCTATTTGTAGCCCAGGCTACCCTTAATCCTTCCCCGTCTTCCTCCACACTGCCCAGGAAGTGTCTGAGCCTCTCCTTTTAGTTATGCAAGAGTATTTGACTGTCTGATTTCCATGCAGGACTCCACTGAGTCCTGGTGAGAGTTTAAGGCTGTTGGGAATAGACTCAAACCACACGGAGTTTATAGTCTAATGCAGGAGGAGGATTACAAACTCTAATAAGACAGTATATTGTGTCATAATAAAGATACTGAGAAATAAATGAGCTTACGAGGGAAGGGAATAGGGGGTCGCTGGAGCCACCAGGAAAATAGCATTCAGGTACTCTGTGGTGTTTCCAGGGATGCCAGGAGGGAAAAGAGCATGCCATCAAGGCTAAAATGAAGGAAGACTGCAGACAGTGAATAAAGCCTTCTACTTGATCCGGAGCTTAAGGTCCAAAAGGACGGCAGGAAAGATGGCTGAGTGGTTAAGAGCATTGCTCTTGCAAAAGACCCAAGTTTGGTTACCAGCATCCACTTTGGAACTCTCATTCCAATGCCAGGAGGCCAGGGGAAATCGGACACCTTGGCATTTGCTGGCACCGGCATTTATACACACACACACACACACACACACACACACACTTAACAGAAAAAGTAAATATTTATTTTAACAGATGTGACGATAAATCTGAGCTTGTGCAAAATATGCAAAGTTCAAAATCTGTGGTTCCCCCAAGGGAGGGATACAGATGTATGGAGGAGTACACTTAGCACTATGAATGATGCAGAAGACTATGGTGGGGAGGGGGGAGGTATAACCGTCAGAGCAGCTGAGGGTTGCTTGGAGACTTTCAGAGGAGTCTGGATAGTGAATGACCGAATAGTCCTTTGTGTGATGGAAATAAGATGGTCAGTGTTCAAAGAACACACACTAGTGCGTGCATGCAGAGTCCTGAGTGCATCCCTCAGCACCAATGTATATAAACTCATACTCGGTCTCCTTATTCTTTGTCCTTGTGATAATCAGATGTACACCTCCTGGAGTTTTCCAGAGAGATTTTATTTCATGATAGCACTAAAGTTCTTCCTTCTTTAAACTGAAATACCAAGTGCAAAGGATGCCAGGTTCTGCTTTTTCTCTCTCTCAGCAGTCGATGTTTTCTTTACCTGTTACTACTGGCACAGACCACTTCCCCTTTCTTACTAAACTGCCCCCTCCCCCAACCTGTTCCTTGACTGTCCTGGTGCTGATTTAAAAGTCAGAGAAAACTCCCAGCAGATCTTTCCAACATCATTGTGTTTCGTGAAGCACAGAGTCAAGTATGAAGTTGTGGCAGTGCTGTATTACAAAACTTCTCCTCAGGAGACCCAATACACATAACTACTCACTTTAGATAGCGAACCCATGACAGACCAAAGTACAGATACCACCAAAGTCTAACTTGGTGAACCAATGAGGAATTTTATTGGGGTTCCTTACAGGACTTACTTATAGGAGCAGAAATGACACATGGACAGCTGCATCACCAAAGCTTACCCCAGCATGGGTGACAGCTCACAAAAGCTGGGAAAGTTGGGCATACTACCCAGCCTTCAGCCAAATCAGTTTGTAGAGTGTCTTTTCCAAGCGGCTCTGATATAAACCTCTTCCAGGCAGCCTGGCCCTGTTCTGCTTCTTTTGGGTAGCTGGTCTGGTCTTAAGCTTTTCTCTGCAACTCAATTTTCTCAAACTGAGGTGGACTCTCAGTTTTTGGACTGAAGGATGTAGAGTGCATAGTGAATCTAGTCAGTTTCAGGGACTTCCTGGAGTTGTTGAAATATTTACCCTCAGGCCTAAGGAGCCTCCCTGCTGGATGGAATGTTTCATTCTGTCCACAGCTTTGGAAAAGAGGTTTCCACTGACCACTCTCTTGTTTGCTCAGTTCCAACACTGGCTTAATGCTTCATCTCCAACAAATTGGTACTTACCTTGCAGGATCATTGTGTGAATTAAGTATGATAACCTACAGAGTACTTAGTACCATGGCTAGGATACTGTACATATTTTGATCTATATTTTCAGTTACTATGAATATTTTTTGCCAGTCATTTAAGACTCCCCTGCTACCTGATTTTATATCTGACTGGGTAGGATTATCAGCTGAAATGGTTAGCCTTATTGACTTGACTGGGCCATGGGTACCCAGGTATCAGGGCAAACATTATTTTTGAATGTTGCTTCCTTAGAGACAACATTTTAATTTGGTGGGTTGAAGAAAGATGACATCCCTAAGAGAGGTGAGTCTATGTGGTTCTATCCATCCAGGGCATGCTTAATTTAGGTAGGATGAATGCTTTCTCTGACTGGCTACTTGAGCTGTCGCACAAACCTGCCTTTGATTCTCCCTGTTCTGTGGCCTTCAGATTGGACTAGAATCTTCTCTGTCAGTTTTCCAGTTCTCAGTCCTTGGAATTACCCAACTAGCTGTGCTCTAACTGTCACATCGTAAAGTCTCCGTAAGAAGGCGAGATTTATATATGCACACGTTAGTCATGTATACTATATATTGATAGGGGCATGCCTATCCTACGCTAAGATTAGCCAAGGTTCTCTAAAGGAACAGAAAAATGGAAATAAATGGATATGCAGTTATCAAAGGAGATTCGTTAAATCACCTTCAAAGTTAGAGACTGAATAGTTGTAAGTCAGTACGATGGAAGATGGAGATAGCTGTAGCTGCTCAGCCTAAGAAGCTGGAGACCAAGAGGGATCAATGGGGAGGTTTGTGGGTAATGGCTGCAGTGGAAATGCATAGGATCAGTAAGAGTTGCACACTCCCCTCAGCATCTCCCTCTTCCACTTTGTCTAATCCAAGCCTCAAGCCCATGGCATGTGCCACTGTATTTAAGATGGTTTGCTGATGGACATGCCAATCATCTCTGGATACACCCTCCCAGACACAACCAGAAGTGGGCTTTACCAATATTTTATATATCTAACTTTCCGTTCAATTTGACAACAAAGATAACATTATATGTATGTAAGCAAAGATAACATATATAAGCATATAACATATATAAGCAATGCTTATATGTAGTTTTTGTACACACACACACACACACACACACACTATTGTGTGATTTGCCTTACTATCCGCTGGAAAACCCAGTCTCCCATCACATAGTCAAAAGAAAAAAACAAAAATACCTGCTAGTCAAACTGATCATTTAGCAAAGATACAGAATGCACATGAACTCTGCTCGAGTTCAGAAGATAAAGTTATTGAGAAACATGTTTGTAAGCTGCCTTAGCTAGGGTTTTACTGCTCTGAACAGACACTAGGACCAAGGCAACTCTTACAAGGACAGCATTTAATTGGGGCTGGCTTACGGGGTCAGAGGTTCAGTCCATTATCAAGGCGGGAACATGGCAGCATCCAGCCAGGCAGACATGGTGCAGGAGGAGCTGAAAGTTCTATATCTTTATCTGAAGGCTGCTAGGAAAAGTCTGGTTTCCAGGCAGCTGGAATGAGGATCTTAAAACCCATGCCCATAGTGACTCACTTCCGCCAACAAGGCCACACCTCCTACTAGGGCCACACCCTGAGCCAAGCTTATTCAAACCACCACATAAGCCTACTCAACAGCTCAGGGACATGACGACTGGAAAGAACCAGAAGGTTGGATCCACTCCGTATACTTCCGTGCCACAGAGAAATAGAGGAAGTAGGAAGGAAGGGGGAACAGTAACCTGGGAGATACATATCGATTTGATTTGCTCTTATAAAGGGAACAACATAGAAGAAAACTGAGCTGGGACCGTACCTGCAGGTCAGATACTTGAAAAAGTTTGCAAAAGAATGCCAGAACGGAGCACTTGTAAAAGTGCTTTTAAACCAGGCATTATCATGCTGGCCTGACATTTCACAGTTAACTTTTCATTTTGGAGAGGAGAGTGTGTAGAAGTTAGGTCAAGACTTTTTTTTTTTTTTTGGTCAAGGGCAGGTGTGGTGCTAAGGCATGCCTGTAATTTTAGCACCAGGAAGGCTTAGGCAAGAGACTTGTGAGTTCAAGGCTAGCCCAGGTTACACACTGAGTTCTTCTAATAAAGAATATTGTTTCTTTTATATATACTAGGACCTTACCCATTCACCCACTATTGTTTCTGGGCTAATCAAGATGACTTGGTTTTTGGTATCTTTAATAAATGAATTTACAGATGGAAAGAAGGACGTTAGAGGGCCATTTCATCCTTGTTTCAGGGAAGAAGCAACAATGGGGTAGGCAAGTTGGAAGCCTTGACAACTACTGGGGGGAAATGGTTAAGAGGTAGAGAGAAAAAGGAGCATTTGGGAAGGCCAGAGAGGACCAGAGCTGAACTGTGAGAGGTTTGTGAAGGAATTTTGAATATTTGAAAATTAGAGACAAAGCTTTTTTAAAATGTGTGTGTGCCTATGTGGTACACACACACACACACACACACACACACACACACACACACACACCATAGCACATAGCATGGTTCACAGGAGACGATTACCTTCGGCCACGCACCTTTACCTACAAATCCATTTTGCTGACCCGCACGGCAAATCTGCTTTAAAAAATATTTGAATAAAGTCGTATTAGAGATGTACTTTTGGGTGTGTAGGGGGAACCCAGGATAAATGGTTCCTGAATAACCAAATGAACATTGTTAGGAATTTGGGGTTTAGAAATAGAATAATTCCTAAGCTACATTGTGACCAACTAAATGTAGTGTTGAGTTCGAACCGTACTGAGCATGTAGTTATGCAAGCTATGACTATAATAGCAGTGGTAAAAATAGCAAGGGTAATAGCACTATCCAGCATCTGTTGACAGCTTTAAATGTGCTGGGAACTATTGTACTTTTTTTTTTTAAATCCCAGTAGTGCGTCTAGCGCTCACAGTCCCTCGGTGAGGCAGATGCTATGTTTATCAGAGAAGTTTCTGTAAACAAGTAAAAAGTCCCTACCCCTGATAATAGTGGCTTGTATTTTTTTTCCCTATGTACCACAGGATATTTCTGCCTCTTGTTTTTCCTATATGTTCATATTTTTGTTTGTTTGTTTGTTTGGTTGGTTGGTTGGTTTGGTTTTTACTTTTCCACTGTGTAACCCTGGCTATCCTGGAACAGGACTCGGAGAGTCTCACTCTGTAGACCAGGCTGGCCTCCACCTCACTCACAGAGATCAGCCTGCTGGGATTAAAGTCATGCTCTGCAAACCACCATGTGGCATGTGCCCACCTTTTATCTGGTTTTCTGATAAGGTAGAAAGCCAGGGACGGCAGGAAGAGAAGAGGAGGGAGTACAGAAAGAGACAGAGAGAAAGCAAAGATCTCCAGGAAACGATTTTCTGTAACTGATGGCAGTTTAAGCTTCTTCTCTTTAAAACTCCAAAAGAGAACATGAATACAATTCTGTCCTGTAAAAAGATTGTGTCTCAATGTGTTTGCCCAGGTTGAAACTGGTATTGGATTCAAGATTCTGGCGATACACTGGGTTTCTTCTTCTGTTTCTTTCTGTCAACAGACCATTACATAACTGGTTGGCCATCCCCCCTCCCAACCACCACGTTGGCACAGAGCTGGGTCTCCTTTTGAGCAGTTTCTAGGAACACTTACTTGGCTGTGGGGAAAAAGTAGAATGATTGTGGCCGTGACGGTGAACTAGTTAATTAGTTATGTGAAACCTGACTCCTGTTCAGAAGCTGAAACACAGGCTGGCCTAAGTCAGTTGCTGGATGTTTGCCTACAGCATCCAGGAACATCTGTGTTTGGTCCTCAGCACCGCATTAACCAGAAGTAGAAACTCAGGTCCCAGCACTTGAGACATAGAGGCAGAAGGATCAGCATCACCCTCAGCTAGATACCGAGTTGAGGCTAGCCTGGAACTCCTGATTCAAAAACTCTATAAAAGTGGTTTTGTGTGTCCTATGATTCCTAGCATCTAGGAGTTGGAAGTTTTCCGCATTTTAAGAAAGGAACTCGGCATTGTTTTCTTACTCGCTGCTCTGTTGTCTACTCCTTTACAGGTAAGTATTGGTTACCCAGCCTATCAGGAGAGTATGAGGAGAGCTCTACTTTTCAGCGGTCAAAGTGGAGAAACTGCAGAGCTTCACGTCTTTTAAATGATTCGACCACAAATCCGGAATAATCAGAGAAAGCTCTCAGCAGATTAAGTGATATGAAAAGTACACTGGAAGCCATGCCACAAGCGATTGATTTTCTTTCTTGAATGATTTGCGGGACTAAGGCTTATTTGACTTAAACACAATAGCATATCACTACTTTAACATGAGCGCTGTGAAGACCTTGTCTGATGTAACCGACATATTGCTTTTTCTTTCTTCTATTATGCTCCTAGTTCCTCTCTGTTAGTAACTACTTGGTTCTGCTGCATTTGTGTATGTATGTATTTATTTAAAGAAGCTCGATTAAGCTTATGTTTCTTAGGATCCTAACAGCATGACTCGGGTTGTGATGAGCTGCTCTACCCCTATGGTAACAATTCTTACGTTAAAATTTGCCTCTAGTATCCAACTGTGAGTTCCTTGGGAGAAGAAATCTCCTTATTTACTTATATGAGGTCCCATCAGTATCTACCACAGTTTGCCACACAACAGTGTTCAGTGTATGAACCCATGCCATACATAGCACGACTACTTGTAAGACATACCGGGTCCCATGAAGGCGGTCACTTTCTCTCTCCCCCCTTGTCATGGCTCTTCCTGGCTGTCAACCTGACTGTATCTGGAATGAACTACAAGACAGAAATGGAAGATACACCTGTGATCCAGATCTTGAGGCTGGGAGACAGACTTCTCTTTTTTTTTTTTTTTTTTTTTTTTTTTTTTATTAACTTGAGTATTTCTTATATACATTTCGAGTGTTATTCCCTTTCCCGGTTTCCGGGCAAACATCCCCCTCCCCCCTCCCCTTCTTTATGGGTGTTCCCCTCCCCATCCCCCCCACCTTGTCGCCCTCCCCCCAACAATCTAGTTCACTGGGGGTTCAGTCTTAGCAGGACCCAGGGCTTCCCCTTCCACTGCTCTTACTAGGATATTCATTGCTACCTATGAGGTCAGAGTCCAGGGTCAGTCCATGTATAGTCTTTAGGTAGTGGCTTAGTCCCTGGAAGCTCTGGTTGCTTGGCATTGTTGTTCATAAGGGGTCTCGAGCCCCTTCAAGCTCTTCCAGTGGGAGACAGACTTCTGACCCAGATCTTTGACATGGAGATCTTGAGGCATAGTGGCCATGAAAAGTTTAGACCCAGACAAGGCAGTACACACGTTTAATCCCAGGGGACCTAGACCAGCAGATCTCTGAGCTCAAGGCCAGCCCTGGGACAAATCCAGGTATGCTGGAAGATACCTTTAATCTGGGCCAAACCTTCTGCTGGAGGCCTACAGAAAGACATTGGAAGAAAGAAGACTTGCTCTCCTTCGTCTGCTTGCACTTACTTGCCAGTACATCTGTTGAGACCTTCTTCTTCAGGATTCCACTTTATACAGAAGGCCAGGTGAGACACCTAGCCTCGGAGGACTGAGCAGCCACTAGATTCTTGGATTTCCTAGTTACAGCTCCCCATTGTCGCATTTGTTAAACTGCAGTCTGTAAGTCATTACAATTAATTCCCTTAATAGAGAGAGACATTCTCTCTGTTAATAACTACTTGGTTCTATTGTATTTGTTTATGTATTTATTTATTTAAAGACGTTCTGTGTCTCTAGAGAACCCTGACCAATACACTCCCCTCTGTGTGTCTATGCATATGTATGTTTTGTATGTGTGCTGTATGTACCTAGTCATGCAGGAGTCATAGGTGGATGTCAGATTTTTATTTTCATGTATCTTTTTATATGTACTAGGGATCAAATTCAGGTCCACATAGTTTTATAACTGGTGCTTTACTAAATGCTTCTGGCCTGGAAGCTTTTGGCCTCTGTAGTATCTAATCTAGGCCTAGAATATTTCAGCCTCTCAGACTTAGTGCTGCACTGCAACAGATATAAATGTAACTCTTATTCGCCAGATGTAATTGCCATCTGCTAAATAAGGTCACACATTCTAGTTCTTTCTGAACTCTGGCTGGTTGGTTCAACTCAGCTCTTCTGGCTCAAACTCTTCTCTAACATGACTGATTCAATCTGGCTTCTCTTGGCTTCTGACTAAATAGTAGGTTGATGTCATTATGCAGGTGAAGGCAGACAAGATAAAATGAAGCCTGTCATTGGACGAGAAGGAAGGGAGACGGGAACAGAGGTTTTAGGAAGGGGGGGAGCATGAGAGAGGAGCAGGAGCGAGGAGGGAGGAGCTGACAGAACATGGCAGCAGATGTTAAGATTCTTCTCTGCACAGGTTGTTATGACTATTCTTAAGGGATGGGTGTTTACAGGATTTTGTGTTGTCTAGATGGGCAAATTATATCTTATCAATTGGATCAGAGGGTATTGTGTGGTGTGTTCTTTCATGTGGTGACTTAATTGAGTTCAAGAGAGTGTATGGCAGTGGGATGCACCAGGCACGCCATGGAATTGGGATGTGTGTACCTGGCATGGTAGAAACCAGACAAGAGAGCTATGAGTGAGGGCAGGTTGGACTGACAGGGAGCCGCACTGGAACAGCTCATGGACAGTGGGGCCATCATGGAGCTGCTGAGGTAAATTAGTGCTAGTTCCAATGACCTGCTGGAGCTGGAACTAGCAAGACTGGACCGCCAGGGTACTCGAGGGACCCGTTCTGTCGCTTTTTAATTTATACCGCAACACTGAATTGCTCTGCTTGGCCTCAAAGTAACTCTTCAATCCGTTCTCATCTTCTGGCTCCTTCTCATTCTCTGGATCCTCCTGATTTTACCTGCAGCCTATCTCTGTAAAACTATCCCAGGAAAACTGCCTCCCACCCTGGCTCTCCCTCTCAAGTAGCATCTCTTTCCTGTGCTATTGAGGGTTGGGCATATCCTGTCTCTGACTCATTCTGTCAAGTCTTTCTCTGATTCATCACTTTATCTGTTCTTCTTCACTCTCAAAGATGGCTGCATTCTTCTACAAACCAACTTTACTTTCATTGTTTGGGATTAAAGGTGTGTTCAATCGGGTGTGTTTGTATTTTAGCCAGATTTAAAGGTATGTACTAAGGACTTGTTTGTATTCTAGCCGGATTACATAGACCTAATATGGATATGATCCCTTGCCACAGAAGCCATGTTGCTGGATGAAAATTCCTCTACACATGTGCACGTATGTGTGCGAGTGTGAGTGTGGAGGCTAAAATTTGGAATGTATGTCTTAACGTTTCCTCACCTTCTGTGCAAGCCTCTTCTTGGCAAATCTTTTTTCCTGTGCTAGAGATTCACAGCATTTATGAAATGTGAAGTAGCCGATGTTCTGAATGAATAATTCAGGTTTTAACATGTGACCACCTTGTATTGGGAATCTGAGCACCATACACTCGTTTCTCCCTCTCGGTCAAGGATTTCAATTGTGCTTGCTTCGCTAATCTGTTTTGTCTCCTTTTCCCTGACTCGGCAGAGAGACAAGATGAGAGGGAAAGGGTGACAGGATAGGGGATGTTCAGGGTCAGAGATGGAACTGTCACTTCATACCCGCTGAGAATAGCAACCGGGTCCCTTTCTTCCCAGGGTTTTAATTCTGCAGTTTATGCCATGGAAGAGAAAAGCAGTAGCGGGCCAGAGATAAAGATTTTTCTGAGTGATTTTGGGCTACGTATTGGTTATTGGTAGGTACCTACTTACTTTTAAAATCATCTTAATTGTCATAACTGTGTACAGCATTGGTTCTCAACCCTTGGGCCATGCCCACCCAGCCCCCATGGGCAGCCATCTGTCTCAAAAAAAAAATAGTTATATTACAGTTCATAGCAGTAGCAAAATTACAGTTATGAAGTACCAAGGAAATTATTTTATGGTTGGGGGTCACCACCACATGAGGAGCTGTATTAAAGGGTCACAGCATTAGGAAGGTTGAGAGCCACTGGTGTAAAAGGGACAGCATTTTAGGAGGTTTCCATTTTCTGAAGACTACTTAGGTTGCTTAAGCCGCAATGACATAATCCTGTCTAGATGTGACTTTCCTCCCGGAGGAACCATCTTACTCAAAACATTAGACTTTTCCCCTTGCAGAGATGGAAGGCTGGGTGGAGAGTGGAGAGTTGGTCAGAAGGAAGGACTAGGGGAGAAAAAAAAAATCACTGAAGAGTTTCTATACAGTGGCAGTGCATATTTGACTGTGCACGTATTTGCAAAACCCCAACCAAACTGAACAAAAAACAAACAAAGCCCCACAAATAGGACACTCGTCCTCATTTCAGCGAAGCAGACAGCTGTCCACGTGGATGTTGTTTCCTCTGTTTGGAAGACTGATGTCAAAATAATAAAACAATGAGAGGCTCACGTTGCCCCGCCCCCCAATTTTCTAGTTGAAAATCACCTACCCAGCAAATACACTGTCTGGTGCCCTGTGCACTGAGCTTGAGTTACCCTGCCTCTCTCTCAGCCATGGTCCTGAACGGTGATTTCAGTAGTGGTGAGAGATTTGGTGGGCTGGAATCTAAAATCCCTTGAGGAGAAGGAGAGGAGTTTTCAAAATAATCTAAACCAAGTTTTTACAGCAGATGTTAAGAAGTTATGTGATAACAAGAGAGTCCGGTGAGGGACTTTCAAAGCCGGCTACTTGAGGTTTCCTCAGAGAACTTCTGGGAAGAACAGCTCCTTTTCCTCTCTCTCTCTCTCTCTCTCTCTCTCTCTCTCTCTCTCTCTCTCTCTCTCTCTCTCTCTGTCGCGTGCATGTGCGTGTATGTTTAAGCAATTCAATAGGCATGCAATAGACAACGAGGTATTTTTCCCATCTCTCCCTTAAGTCTCTCCCCAACCCATTTGGCAGTCCAGCGAGCAACCTTTGCCTTTGGCTACGGGGGCAGCTCGGCCTGGGTAAGACAACAGATATACAAGATAATACAAGATATACAAGGCAGTCTCTCTGTGCCCTTTATCGGGATTAGCTGTTACACCAATAAGCAAAACAAGGAGGTGGGTTTTTTCCATCGCTGGCCTTTGCCGTCCCTGGGTGCCAGATGGCATTATATCTATGGAGGAAAAATGCTTCGAGTTCTAATGTTGACCAGGCACTGTTGCTTCCACTCGATCACACTGTTTGGGGCTCTCTTTGATGTACAAACTCTCCAAAGATAATGAAATGCGTTGGCAGCTGGCTAATGGCTGGGAAAGTGCAAACCCTGAATTGAACCCTTCCCATCCGACTATTCAGTAGCTAGGTAGTCAGGCCCAAGCTGCAGAAGGGGCAAAGGGGCTGGTTGCCAGGCAGGCCCTGAAGTCTTGGGCAAGCTGCTGCGGTGTCGCTCCCCTCCCCCCACACAGAAACGGTCTGTGCCTGCCGTAGCAAAGGAAAAATAAATCCATCAGCGCCAAGCACAGGCTTATTTTGAGCTGGCTGCTGGAATTTACATAAGAGCCTGGTGCTTACAGGTAAACAAAGCCATCCTCAGACTGCGGGCTTGGGAAGGTGATCTGAGAACTGTGGGTTTTGCCCAGGGTAGGAGGTAGAACCTCATCTTTATGCAAAAACGGGGGGCTGGGAGGGGGGTGACTAAATTTAACTCTGTGGCTGCTGGTCTTTTCAGTGGCCTAGATCACTGGGTAAGTAGAGCATGGGTAATTGAAGGGGGTGGGGCTTTTCTCCTTTCTCCTTTGCTCCTGTGGGCCAACCTTCCTCCAAAGGAAGATTTCCTTGGCTATCTGGGGCTCTTGCCCACCTCGACCACTCTAGTCCCATCAGAGTAGCATTTGAATTGTTGGACTCTCAGGTTTCACTTCCCAATGCCAACTGCAGCTGAATTGCTGGGCCCCAAAGTGGTTCAGTCTTCTCGACCCTCCTTTCTTGCAATATAAACAGTAACAACAAATCACGTGTGCACTTTGTGTTGTTTTGGGACAGGGACTTGCTAGGCAGCTCAGACTGGCCTGGAACTCACCAATCTCCTCCTGCCTCAGCGCCCAGAGTGCTGTGATCCTCAGGCCTGCACCATCCTGCCAAGCTACGATACTCTCCTATGTTCCTAGAATGTAAGTCTGAATTCTATAGGCCAGCCCTATGCGTTGACAACCAACCAAAGCTAAGAATCTTTCAAAAACTGGTTTTAAATGGTAGAAACATATTTAAAAACTCTCAGGAGGGGGCCGGAGACACAGCTCAATTAGAAAGGTGCTTATCATAAACACTGATGAGACCTGGTTCAATTCCTAGCACCCTGGTTAAATAATGGGTGTGGAAACTTGTGTTTTTAATCTCAGTGTTGGGATGGGCTCTCTGGACAACTAGCCTGCCCAGTCAACCAGACCCAGGTCCTCAGAATCAAGTAGAATGGCTTCTGAGGAATGCCAACGGAAGGTGACCTCTTAGCATCCTCACAGATGTGCACAGCACACACACACACACACACACACACACACACACACACACACACACACACACAGAGAGACAGAGACAAAGAGAGAGAGAGAGACACAGAGAGAGAGAGACACAGAGAGAGAGACACAGAGAGGGAGGTGGGAGGGAGAGCAAGCAAGCATATTTTGTGACTTATGGTAATTGTTTGAGATTTAGGAAGGTTAGTCTCTCTAAGTAAGATCTGTACCCATCCATGTATAGATGCCCCAGGGCTGCATTAGCAGCCATAGAGGCTTCAGAGCCCTACGGTGCAGCATACACAGCATTTATTAAGTAACGTGACTGCGTCCAGAGAAACTGTGCTCCCCTTGAAGCTTTCTGTAGGACTCAATGTATTCCCTTAGCCTGTTTCTAAAGCCCTAGTGTAAGTTTGGTTGGGCCAGAAGCTCTTCACAACTCTATTGTTTTCATCACGTTTGTCTAAAAAAAAAAAAGTATTCATGTTACTGGTTAAGCCACTTTCCTTTTATCTGGCTGGAAATGGAACCAACTTTTGCAATTTTTTTCTAAAGCTTCCTTCCTGAACCCTGCCTTAGCCTACAGTCAACCTACGTGTTGTGTTGCCCTTTAAACAAATGCTTGGGGTATGAATTGCCTGAAGGGCATTGTTTCTGCCTGAGTGGAAATTTAAGCGGACTGATGGGCTCTGATGATAAAACTTCTTCTGGTGACTTTTTTTTTTTTTTTTAATTTTCCCGTCTCCATCTGCCAATCCACAGGACTGGGCTCATTGCCCAAGGTGGCGAATTTATCTGGACAGAAATGAATCTGTCCATCCTAGAACCTGAATTATGCCTCTGAATCCATCGCTTTGGACAATTCCAACAGAGTTAAGCTCTGTTTAGTTTTTGGTTTTGTTTATTTTTGAGACAAGACTCTCACTATCTAGACAAGACTGGCTTCAAAGTCATAAAAATCTAATGGGCTCTGCCTTCCAAGTGCTGATATTGAAGGCACATGACACCACACCAGGCTTTTGTTTGGTCTTTGTGAGACAGGGACTTGAAGTGTAGTTCAGGTTAGCCTTGAACTCAGAACCTTCTTGCCTCAGCCTCCCAAGTGAGTGCTGCTTTCACATGAGTGGTACATCATGTCCGATCAACAGCACAGTTCTCAAAACAAGTCCCTGGCCACCTTTTGTCTTCCTCTTTCTCTCATTTGCCAGGTCTACTGGATAGGAGGTCTACAAGGTCTTACCGTGGGCAGTCAAGATGGTCTCTTTGAACTGCTGCTTGTTCTACAAAGTAATCACAGCTACTTGGGGATGGTCCACCTAAGAGCAAGGAAAACTCACAATGAATTCAAGGCCAGCCTTGGAAGCCTAGTGGGACCCTGACTAACCTCCTCCTTCCTCCCCTCCCTCTTTCTTTTTTTTTTTTTCTTTTTCTTTTTAGGCACTTAATGAAAAAGAATTTCAATAAAATAAAATGAGAATGCTAATAAACTAAAAACATTGAAATTCTGTCATGTTTAAACTTATTCAAGGGATCAGAATTAATTTATTCCAAGGTATTTTTCCAACAGTGATTCACCCATGTTGGTAGATTACGGTTTTTAAAAATTACATGGATGAAAACAAAACAAAACAAAAAGTCGAGCCAAATTGGTGGGTCTCCTTCTCAAACCTTTCAGTCCATGTACACTGGCATTAATCCATCCTTCCTCAACTCTTTTCAGATCAGCCTTCCTCTGAGTCCCCACACATGCGTCTGGATTCAGTTTCCTTCAATGATATGCTTGCATAGTGCGTGTTCACAGTCGCTGTGGTTTTAAAGTACGGTTAAAAGGAACACTTTAGCCGAATTGAAGACTAACATGATTGAGGAAAAGAACAACTTACAAGTCCCACAGTCCTCAAACCAGAACAGGTTCAGGTGACTGAGTTAAGCAAGCAGCATCCTGGGCTCTTTATATGAACATGACCATGTCCTTATATGAACACATCAACAGGCAGCCTGTGATTGGCTGAAGCTTAGCTGCTGTGAATAACTGAAAGTCAGCTGTATGTTATGAAAACATTTCTGGTTTGGATTTCAGTTGACCAAGTTGATTTGCAGTTTGTTTTGTATCGACTGACTGACGAAGTTGCCCAGTTAGGCAGGCTCCTCCCTTCCTGTTAGAATTCCTTTTCAGTATTATGTTAGCTGTTCACGCACCGTCAGGAGAATTCCTTCCCCGGGAAACGTAAACAATATCTAACCATCTCCCTCCATAAAGTCCCGACTACAGAGCAACTGAGTTTATTGGGTTCATTTATAAAGTATGGGTGAGGGACTGCTGGCAAGAGCTTGGGTGATCCTAAAGCACCCCATTGGAAAGTCTCAACCCAGCATGCATGATGGCTCCTTCGATGGCCAAAGATGGAGCCCCCTTCCTCTACCCTCTCCCTGTGTACTCTAGTGCATCTCCTAGGACAGCACCAACCAAGGCCTTTATTACAAATTTGCATAAAAATACTAGGAGGTGTGGTCACGGTATTAGGTGAAAGTTCAATGCCTCTTATTATAGTTTTCTTCTGTGATGGAGTGTCCACGGGCCTGCATCTGATGGGCACTCACGAGTGTCCATCAATCTCTAGGCATGGCACATGAAGATGAGGCTGTTTGGATTAGATGGCCATGCTCTTCAACTTGGATTTACAGAGTTTACCTATTTATTTGAGACACCATCCAAGGTCTCCCAGACTAGCCTTAAACTTAGAACCTCCAACCACAACCTTCTTTCTG
Source organism: Rattus norvegicus (assembly GCF_021556685.1). Taxonomy (NCBI): domain Eukaryota; kingdom Metazoa; phylum Chordata; class Mammalia; order Rodentia; family Muridae; genus Rattus; species Rattus norvegicus. Next base: position 41,055,302 of record NC_141540.1, read on the forward strand.
TATGCTGGGATTAAATCGTGTGACCCTACAGTCTGTGACTAGATTGGATTGCTTCTTCCAAGCTTTTTATTAGCATTTATTAATTTTACATACAATGGGTTTCCGTGGGTATTTTCCCGTGTGTGTGTGTGTCTGTGTGTGTGTGTGTGTGTGTGTGTGTGTGTGTGTGTAAGTGGACATGCTATGGTGTGTTCAAAAAGCTGGCTTTCTCCTCCTACAATGTCAGTGGTTCTCAACCTGTCGATCTAGACCCATTTGAGAGGGTTTGAAAGACCCATTCACAGAGGTCATCTAAGACATGGGAAATATCAGAAATTTACACTAAGATTCATAAGAGTAGCAAAATCACAGTTGTGGAATAGAAGCAAAAATAATTTTTATGGTTGGATGTCACCACAACATGAAGAACTGTGGTAAAAGGTTGCAGTGTTAAGACGGTTGAGAACCACTGCTCTATATAGATCCTGGGGCTAGAACTGAGATCATCAGACTTGATGGCAAATTGTTAACATTTGAGCAATTGCTGACCCATAAACCAGATTCATTTTGGTTTGTTTTTCTAGACAGGGTTTCTCTGTGTAGCCCCGACTGTCCTGGAGCTCACTCTGTACAGCAGGCTGACCTCAAACTCAGAGATCCATCTGCCTCTGCCTTCTGAGTGCTGGGATTAAACACGTATGTCACCAATGCCCAGTCACAAATCATATTTTCAGTAAGCCATTGACAAGCACCACAACACACATATTTGAGGTCTAATCACCTATTTTAATTTTTCCTTTCCTTTCCTTTCTTTTCCTTTCCTTTCCTTTCCCTTCCCTTCCCTTCCCTTCCTTTCCCTTCTCTTTCCTTCCTTCCTTCCTTCCTTCCTTCCTTTCACATTTTGGACTAGTTTTATGTATGAATATATGTAATCAGATATGTAATTCCTCTTGTTTAGTGTTTAGCTTTAAAAAAACATATTTATTTTTCCTTTCAATTTCACATTTTGTTCTTATTTTGAGTCCCTTAAGATTGTTTTCTGTTCATCCCTCTTGAAGATAGTTATTGTTAGCAGATTTTATTTCATAGTTGTTATTGTTAGCATTCTATGTTGTTCCCTAACTATAAATATACATACACTATACACACCACACACACACACCACACCACACCACATGCATACCACACACAAACATGCACAACATACAAACATATACACACACACACACACCACACACATACACACACCACACACATATACACATACACCATACATATACACACACATTGTACTCTTCTCATTCTCAACACTCACTCTGCTCCAGTGTGATGTGATTTGGAAGGAAAACCAGCAAAGATAGCTTTTAAATTGTTTTTTTAATTCATTACACTCTGAGTGCTGGTAAAGTGCCAAAATGTTTAAGTGCCCTGGCCTCTGGGATTCCCCCGTGTCTCCCTTCTTTCTCTGTTCCAGAGAATAAGATCTATTATTTGTTCTGTCCTTCGCTATGTCCTCTAGATTCTTGGATGAAATTCACAGGGAGTTTTTAAAGCCTCCTTGCCCCTCGGATGATGGCTGGTGATTTAAATTTGCATTCTAATGTGGCTCTTAAGAAAGCAGCCTTAACCTTCACTGTGCTTTACAATGAAAATATAAAGACGTGGAGACCAATACTTTGTATATCACTTGTTCATGTGCTTTCAGTTTAACAAGTGACCTTTTCTTTTTTTGTTTTGTTTTGTGTATGTGGGTATGTATGTATATGGTGTGCATGTGGTGTGTGTGTGTGTGTGTGATATGTGTGTATGTGGTGTGTGTGTGGTGTGCATGTGGTCTGTGTGTGTGATATGTGTGTATGTGGTGTGTGTGTGGTGTGCATGTGGTCTGTGTGTGTGATATGTGTGTATGTGTGGTGTGTGGTGTGGTGTATGGTATGTCTATGTGTGTCTGTGATACGTGGGTATGTGTGAATGTGTGATGTGAATAGTGTGTGTGGTGTGCATGTGTGGTGCATGGTGTGTGGTATGTATGTATGTGGTATGTGTGTGTGTGTGTGTATTGTGTGTGACTATCATTTACATGCAGATCGCAGTCCACAAAGGTCAAATATTTTTGTGTAATTTCTCTTCCGTGTTCAGTTTACAAAATAATGCACACGATAAAGACCTAGTGAATACCTCTCATTGACCTTGGTGTCTTTATCTGTAAACACACCTTTTGATGAAGGCAAGATGGTCAGAACCAATGACTGCTCTGACCTCTTGCCTTTACCGTAAGTCTGAAAGAGATTGTCCTTAAACAGGTTTGATCCTGTCACAGTGTGCCTATCAGGACTTCTTGTTGCCTAGAGATCGTTCCGAACCTCTGAGTTGCTTTGTATCTTATTCCAGAGTATTCAGCACCCTGGTCATTATCACCAGCATAATCTGTATTCTTCCCCACACCCCATGCTCCAGTCAGTAGTTTCTGTCCTTCCCGAACCCACCCCATATATCTTAGCTGCTGACCTTTGCTCAGCCTGTCTGCCCTGCAGCTGCACGGGCCTTCTCTGATTGACTTATCCTCCATTCTCTCGTCTTTCTTCCCCACAAGTCTCCGCCAGTCCTGTCCTCCCCAGTTTGTCTCCTATCTCACTAAGCAGCATCCTTGTCACCTGTTTCCAAGATCAGTCACTTTCCGGTAAAGCCTCCTAGGGTCCCTCATGCCCTTTCCTTCTCTTAGTCTCCTCCTGTTAAAGCTTACGTCCTGAATAGCACATCCTCAGTATACACATCTGGTGGAGGTCATTTGATTAAGGACTATTGCCTTCACTTTAAACTTTGTCATCCCCGCCTCCTTGTAGCTCCTGTAGGCCTCACGGGATGCGCACTAAGCATTGGTGAATGCATTGGTGATAGTAAAAATAGTAAACATTCCTGTCCCTGCCTCTTACCCCATTTACCCTCCAGAACTGTCCCGGGTCTTCCAACTGAACCCTTCCCTCTCTTTCCTCCAATCCTGTCATACTTGCTGATTCTCTAACAGATGGTAGTTACATCAGAAAAAATGCTCAGGGCCCCGTGTACAGACGACTATTAACACCGGCTTCTTTAGAGTAGGTTTTATAAAAGCCAAAATCTTTGTTAAATTTCAATGGTTCAGAATGCATCATGCTTTCTGTGACGCCGGAGGCTGGGTCCAAGACCCAGCAGAATTTGTACCTCTTTCATTGTACCTCAATCATAGCCACTCAAATCACACTATGTGTGGGTGTTAATTAGGGACACTGGGACAGCGCCCATGGAACTTCACGCTGCAGCGCTGGCGAGCTGATAACGCAGTGTTCTTACAATGATTGGTTTTCTTTTACACACCTAACTTGATAATCATGCTAATAACCTCTAACAGATAATGATATCCAGGAAATGGAACAGAATAATGATTAACGAATCCATGTTGACCCAGTGTACCCAACCCAGAGACATAAACCCTCATGGAAAATTGTGTACATAAATCTGCTTTTAAGGTGTAGTTTGACGAACACTACAAGTTCACTGCTCTAAGTTCGATTTAAAACAGAGTAAGTTTGCCTTTCAGCCAGCTTTTGCCAGCATTTCACTTTTAACTAGTGGATGGTCTATTAAAAAAAAAAAAAACAGAAACAAAAACAAACAAACAAAAAAAAACCCAAGACAAAACAGTTCTTAAATGTGGCTTCACACCATTAGCTTTGGACTCCAACAGAGGGTTTGGGAAATTTCCTGGGGTCTATGTGTAAATTTGAAATTACAGGACACAAAGGAATAGGGAAAGCTGTGGTTATCCTGTTTCCTGGACTGGATTGGTATCAGTACGGCCTTGCGAAGTTGTGTTCTGAGGATTTTCTCACCTTCACCATGGCGGAAGTGAGCACGATGACACACAGTATTTGCTTTTTCTGTCACTGCGGAACGTGAGAAAAAGCTTTAGAAAGCCCATTCCTCTGCAGACAGAAAAGAAGGCATGGCCGAGAACTTCGAGACCATTGAGATCAAAGTCACTCAGTTTTGCAACACACATCTAGTGTAGTCATTGTTTGTTTCTTGGATGGAAGAGATTTCCTGCAGGTGAGACCATTCGTCTCTTCTTAAAGACCAGACTAGAGAGGTCAAACTCCATTTCTAGAAGTGGCTGAGGCTTCTGGATTGCAGGAGATGTTTTCAGTGGGGAGTCGGGGTATATTTACATCATAGGAAGACCTTTGGGGATTGTTTAACTTGACTTTATTTTTGTTGGTTAATTATTTTTTTAAACCTCTGTGATTGTCTCTAATCCCCATCGTGAGTACCAAAGAAAATGCCCTTTGTGTCTGGGCTGGGTGGTGAGGGAAAGGGAGAGAAAGCATTCTCTAGTGCAACTAAGAAAAGGGACAGTGGGATTTTAGATAGCAAAAGCAGCAAGAGCCTGTCCTACCAGGTTTTGTAGTTTAAGCTCTTGAGTGGTGCTAGCCATATTTCACACATGCTGAGAAAGGTCCATTGTCTCTGGAATCCCTCTTCTTGTAAAAACAAAGTGTTTAACCTCCAGACGTTTAAGGTTATATCCTGATTTTCACCCTGTTCCTCAATTGCTATCAAACAATCTGAAACTTTTTCTTAAAGGGATCAGAGTTAAATATAGTTGCTTAAAGGAAAGTAAAAATGGACTATTTAGTCCTCTTTAAAAAAGAGATGTATTGCCCAGACCCGGTGAGAGGGAGACCCAACCGCCTGGTCAGGTGGGCACTCCTGAGGCTGCAGAGCGGACGAGACCACCAAAACTGCTCACCCCTACCCACATCCCTGGCCCAAGAGGAAACTGTATAAGGCCTCTGGGCTCCCGTGGGGGAGGGCCCAGGAGCAGCAGGACACCTGCCTGAGACACCGCCTGAACCTGAAAGAAACAGACCTGATAAACAGTTCTCTGCACCCAAATCCCGTGGGAGGGAGAGCTAAACCTTCAGAGAGGCAGACAAGCCTGGGAAACCAGAAGAGACTGCTCCCTGCACACACATCTCGGACGCCAGAGGAAAAAGCCAAAGACCATCTGGAACCCTGGTGCACAGAAGCTCCCGGAAGGGGCGGCACAGGTCTTCCTGGTTGCTGCCGCTGCAGAGAGCCCGAGGGCAGCACCCCACGAGCGAACTTGAGCCTCAGGACCCCAGGTAAGACCAACTTTTCTGCTGCAAGAAAGCTGCCTGGTGAACTCAAGACACAGGCCCACAGGAACAGCTGAAGACCTGTAGAGAGGAAAAACTACACGCCCGAAAGCAGAACACTCTGTCCCCATAACTGACTGAAAGAGAGGAAAACAGGTCTACAGCACTCCTGACACACAGGCTTATAGGACAGTCTAGCCACTGTCAGAAATAGCATAACAAAGTAACACTAGAGATAATCTGATGGCGAGAGGCAAGCACAGGAACCCAAGCAACAGAAACCAAGACAACATGGCACCATCGGAGCCCAATTCTCCCATCAAAACAAACATGGAATATCCAAACACACCAGAAAAGCAAGATCTAGTTTCAAAATCATATTTGATCATGATGCTGGAGGACTTCAAGAAAGACATGAAGAACTCCCTTAGAGAACAAGTAGAAGCCTACAAAGAGGAATCGCAAAAATGCCTGAAAGAATACGAGGAAAACATAAATAAACAAGTAGAAGCCCATAGAGAGGAGACACAAAAATCCCTGAAAGAATTCCAGGAAAACATAAATAAACAAGTAGAAGCCCATAGAGAGGAGACACAAAAATCCCTGAAAGAATTCCAGGAAAACACAATCAAACAGTTGAAGGAATTAAAAATGGAAATAGAAGCAATCAAGAAAGAACACATGGAAACAACCCTGGATATAGAAAACCAAAAGAAGAAACAAGGAGCTGTAGATACAAGCTTCACCAACAGAATACAAGAGATGGAAGAGAGAATCTCAGGAGCAGAAGATTCCATAGAAATCATTGACTCAACTGTCAAAGATAATGAAAAGCGGAAAAAGCTACTGGTCCAAAACATACAGGAAATCCAGGACTCAATGAGAAGATCAAACCTAAGGATAATAGGTATAGAAGAGAGTGAAGACTCCCAGCTCAAAGGACCAGTAAATATCTTCAACAAAATCATAGAAGAAAACTTCCCTAACCTAAAAAAAGAGATGCCCATAGACATACAAGAAGCCTACAGAACTCCAAATAGATTGGACCAGAAAAGAAACACCTCCTGTCACATAATTGTCAAAACACCAAACGCACAAAATAAAGAAAGAATATTAAAAGCAGTAAGGGAAAAAGGTCAAGTAACATATAAAGGGAGACCTATCAGAATCACACCAGACTTCTCGCCAGAAACTATGAAGGCCAGAAGATCCTGGACTGATGTCATACAGACCCTAAGAGAACACAAATGCCAGCCCAGGTTACTGTATCCAGCAAAACTCTCAATTAACATCGATGGAGAAACCAAGATATTCCATGACAAAACCAAATTTACACAATATCTTTCTACAAATCCAGCACTACAAAGGATAATAAATGGTAAAGCCCAACATAAGGAGGCAAGCTATACCCTAGAAGAAGCAAGAAACTAATCGTCTTGGCAACAAAACAAAGAGAAGAAAAGCACACAAACATAACCTCACATCCAAATATGAATATAAAGGGAAACAATAATCACTATTCCTTAATATCTCTCAATATCAATGGCCTCAACTCCCCAATAAAAAGACATAGATTAACAAACTGGATACGCAACGAGGACCCTGCATTCTGCTGCCTACAGGAAACACACCTCAGAGACAAAGACAGACACTACCTCAGAGTGAAAGGCTGGAAAACAACTTTCCAAGCAAATGGTCAGAAGAAGCAAGCTGGAGTAGCCATTCTAATATCAAATAAAATCAATTTCCAACTAAAAGTCATCAAAAAAGATAAGGAAGGACACTTCATATTCATCAAAGGAAAAATCCACCAAGATGAACTCTCAATCCTAAATATCTATGCCCCAAATACAAGGGCACCTACATACGTAAAAGAAACGTTACTAAAGCTCAAAGCACACATTGCACCTCACACAATAATAGTGGGAGATTTCAACACCCCACTCTCATCAATGGACAGATCATGGAAACAGAAATTAAACAGTGATGTCAACAGACTAAGAGAAGTCATGAGCCAAATGGACTTAACGGATATTTATAGAACATTCTATCCTAAAGAAAAAGGATATACCTTCTTCTCAGCTCCTCATGGTACTTTCTCCAAAATTGACCATATAATTGGTCAAAAAACGGGCCTCAACAGGTACAGAAAGATAGAAATAATCCCATGCGTGCTATCGGACCACCACGGCCTAAAACTGGTCTTCAATAACAATAAGGGAAGAATGCCCACATATACGTGGAAATTGAACAATGCTCTACTCAATGATAACCTGGTCAAGGAAGAAATAAAGAAAGAAATTAAAAACTTTTTAGAATTTAATGAAAATGAAGGTACAACATACCCAAACTTATGGGACACAATGAAAGCTGTGCTAAGAGGAAAACTCATAGCGCTGAGTGCCTGCAGAAAGAAACAGGAAAGAGCATATGTCAGCAGCTTGACAGCACACCTAAAAGCTCTAGAACAAAAAGAAGCAAATACACCCAGGAGGAGTAGAAGGCAGGAAATAATCAAACTCAGAGCTGAAATCAACCAAGTAGAAACAAAAAGGACCATAGAAAGAATCAACAGAACCAAAAGTTGGTTCTTTGAGAAAATCAACAAGATAGATAAACCCTTAGCCAGACTAACGAGAGGACACAGAGAGTGCGTCCAAATTAACAAAATCAGAAATGAAAAGGGAGACATAACTACAGATTCAGAGGAAATTCAAAAAATCATCAGATCTTACTATAAAAACCTATATTCAACAAAATTTGAAAATCTTCAGGAAATGGACAATTTCCTAGACAGATACCAGGTATCGAAGTTAAATCAAGAACAGATAAACCAGTTAAACAACCCCATAACTCCTAAGGAAATAGAAGCAGTCATTAAAGCTCTCCCAACCAAAAAGAGCCCAGGTCCAGACGGGTTTAGTGCAGAATTCTATCAGACCTTCATAGAAGACCTCATACCAATACTATCCAAACTATTCCACAAATTGAAACAGATGGAGCACTACCGAATTCCTTCTATGAAGCCACAATTACTCTTATACCTAAACCACACAAAGACACAACAAAGAAAGAGAACTTCAGACCAATTTCCCTTATGAATATCGACGCAAAAATACTCAATAAAATTCTGGCAAACCGAATCCAAGAGCACATCAAAACACTCATCCACCATGATCAAGTAGGCTTCATCGCAGGCATGCAGGGATGGTTTAATATACGGAAAACCATCAACGTGATCCATTATATAAACAAACTGAAAGAACAAAACCACATGATCATTTCATTAGACGCTGAGAAAGCATTTGACAAAATTCAACACCCCTTCATGATAAAAGTCCTGGAAAGAATAGGAATTCAAGGCCCATACCTAAACATAGTAAAAGCCATATACAGCAAACCAGTTGCTAACATTAAACTAAATGGAGAGAAACTTGAAGCAATCCCACTAAAATCAGGGACTAGACAAGGCTGCCCACTCTCTCCCTACTTATTCAATATAGTTCTTGAAGTTCTAGCCAGAGCAATCAGACAACAAAAGGAGATCAAGGGGATACAGATCGGAAAAGAAGAGGTCAAAATATCACTATTTGCAGATGACATGATAGTATATTTAAGTGATCCCAAAAGTTCCACCAGAGAACTACTAAAGCTGATAAACAACTTCAGCAAAGTGGCTGGGTATAAAATTAACTCAAATAAATCAGTTGCCTTCCTCTATACAAAAGAGAAACAAGCCGAGAAAGAAATTAGGGAAACGACACCCTTCATAATAGACCCAAATAATATAAAGTACCTCGGTGTGACTTTAACCAAGCAAGTAAAAGATCTGTACAATAAGAACTTCAAGACACTGAGGAAAGAAATTGAAGAAGACCTCAGAAGATGGAAAGATCTCCCATGCTCATGGATTGGCAGGATTAATATTGTAAAAATGGCCATTTACCAAAAGCAATCTACAGATTCAATGCAATCCCCATCAAAATACCAATCAATTCTTCAAAGAGTTAGACAGAACAATTTGCAAATTCATCTGGAATAACAAAAAACCCAGGATAGCTAAAGCTATCCTCAACAATAAAAGGACTTCAGGGGGAATCACTATCCCTGAACTCAAGCAGTATTACAGAGCAATAGTGATAAAAACTGCATGGTATTGGTACAGAGACAGACAGATAGACCAATGGAATAGAATTGAAGACCCAGAAATGAACCCACACACCTAGTCACTTGATTTTTGACAAAGGAGCCAAAACCATCCAATGGAAAAAAGATAGCATTTTCAGCAAATGGTGCTGGTCCAACTGGAGGTCAACATGTAGAAGAATGCAGATCGATCCATGCTTATCACCCTGTACAAAGCTTAAGTCCAAGTGGATCAAGGACCTCCACATCAAACCAGACACACTCAAACTAATAGAAGAAAAACTAGGGAAGCATCTGGAACACATGGGCACTGGAAAAAATTTCCTGAACAAAACACCAATGGCTTATGCTCTAAGATCAAGAATCGACAAATGGGATCTCATAAAACTGCAAAGCTTCTGTAAGGCAAAGGACACTGTGGTTAGGACAAAACGGCAACCAACAGATTGGGAAAAGATCTTTACCAATCCTACAACAGATAGAGGCCTTATATCCAAAATATACAAAGAACTCAAGAAGTTAGACCTCAGGGAGACAAATAACCCTATTAAAAAATGGGGTTCAGAGCTAAACAAAGAATTCACAGCTGAGGAATGCCGAATGGCTGAGAAACACCTAAAGAAATGTTCAACATCTTTAGTCATAAGGGAAATGCAAATCAAAACAACCCTGAGATTTCACCTCACACCAGTGAGAATGGCTAAGATCAAAAACTCAGGGGACAACAGATGCTGGCGAGGATGTGGAGAAAGAGGAACACTCCTCCATTGTTGGTGGGATTGCAGACTGGTAAAACCATTCTGGAAATCAGTCTGGAGGTTCCTCAGAAAATTGGACATTGAACTGCCTGAGGATCCAGCTATACCTCTCTTGGGCATATACCCAAAAGATGCCTCAACATATAAAAGAGACACGTGCTCCACTATGTTCATCGCAGCCTTATTTATAATAGCCAGAAGCTGGAAAGAACCCAGATGCCCTTCAACAGAGGAATGGATACAGAAAATGTGGTACATCTACACAATGGAATATTACTCAGCTATCAAAAACAACGAGTTTATGAAATTCGTAGGCAAATGGTTGGAACTGGAAAATATCATCCTGAGTGAGCTAACCCAATCACGGAAAGACATACATGGTATGCACTCATTGATAAGTGGCAATTAGCCCAAATGCTTGAATTACCCTAGATCCCTAGAACAAACGAAACTCAAGACAGATGATCAAAATGTGAATGCTTCACTCCTTCTTTAAATGAGGAAAAAGAATACCCTTGGCAGGGAAGGGAGAGGCAAAGATTAAAACAGAGACTGAAGGAACACCCATTCAGAGCCTGCCCCACATGTGGCCCATACATATACAGCCACCCAATTAGACAAGATGGATGAAGCAAAGAAGTGCAGACCGAGAGGAGCCGGACGTAGATCGCTCCTGAGAGACACAGCCAGAATACAGCAAATACAGAGGCGAATGCCAGCAGCAAACCACTGAACTGAGAATAGGTCCCCTATTGAAGGAATCAGAGAAAGAACTGGAAGAGCTTGAAGGGGCTCGAGACCCCAAAAGTACAACAATGCCAAGCAACCAGAGCTTCCAGGGACTAAGCCACTACCTAAAGACTATACATGGACTGACCCTGGACTCTGACCCCATAGGTAGCAATGAATATCCTAGTAAGAGCACCAGTGAAAGGGGAAGCCCTGGGTCCTACTAAGACTGAACCCCCAGTGAACTGGTCTATGGGGGGAGGGCGGCAATGGGGGGAGGGTTGGGAGGGGAACACCCGTAAGGAAGGGGAGGGGGGAGGGGGATGTTTGCCCGGAAACCGGGAAAGGGAATAACACTCCAAATGTATATAAGAAATACTCAAGTTAATAAAAAAAAAAAAGAAAAGAAATACATTCAAGCAAAACACCCTAATGTATTAAAATAAATGATTGTCTTTTAAAGTAAAAAAAAAAAAAAAAAAAAAAAAGAGATGTATTTACTTATGTCCCCCGGTGGATGTGCATCAAGTCTGTGTGTGAGCGCCTGTGGAGACCAGAAGTCACTGGATGCCAAGGAGCTGGAGTTACAGATGTTGTGAGCCACCTCATGTGAATGCTGGGAACCAAACCTGGGTCCCCTGAATGAAGAGCAGGGGCTTTGCTTTTCCTCTCTTTTTGACCTTTAGAGTGGCTGGTGTTTGGCACACGAGGCAGCATGAACTGAACATGGATTCTCTTCAAGTGCAGCAAGGACTCTTAACTGCTGAGCCGTCTTCTCTAACCCTAAATGAACGCATTATCAGGTGGGTTTGAACCACTGACCTTTTGGTTAGCCAGAGGAGAATGTGTTAGCAAATTGCACACAGAATAAGAAGTTTCATAAAAGGGACCGTGATCCAGTTCAGATGCCCACATACTCTCCTTTAGTCCCTCTTCTCATAAGTTGCTGAGAGACAGAAAGGCTGTGTTTCAGGAGCTCCTCTGGGTTAATGTTTCCTCTGGGAGTGAGTATACTCAGTTGTAAATACATACTTAACACAGTTGCTTCTGTCTGAAACTGAGAGCTGGGGTGTGTGGGTATCTGCTTCCCATTTTGTACTGGCCTCTGTGACGTTACTATCTCACGAACATCAAGTGTCCCGAAGTTACAAGGCTCTTAGAATTCATTTCTTTGGTGTTCAGCATCACACAGCCTTTCTTTGGGGGTGAGTTGGTCTGAGCATGGTGACAGCTATGTCCCCAGAAAGCATCATGTGTCTCAGACTTTCCTAAAGAATGGATACTGCCAACAGGAAGTGGCCGTTATCAGGGAGCTCTATGTGTGAAGTAAGAGTTCAGCACTTTGCATTAGACTCAATTTCTACATGCATGCATATGACACTGAACATTACATAAAAAGAAACGCTTCTCTTTAAGCCTCTTGGATGATTCTTGCAATGGTACAGTGTGCTCGGGTAGCTCAAGATCACCAGGTTCATTTGCACCAAGCAGAGGCTTAGACCACCCTTCTACTCTGAGGCTTGTGAACTGTTAGCCTAGATTAATGAATATAAATAATATCGTGTGTGTGTGTGTGTGTGTGTGTGTGTGTGTGAAGGATTTTAGAGTCTTATGATGATCTCATGACTTCTCAGCCAGCCTTTGTCTGGACAGGAGTCACAAGCACAGCCGTTCAGGAGGGGTGGGGTTCTTGGACATTCCTTCTCCTACCCAACCCAAACATTCCTCTTATCAAGAGTTTCCAAAGGTCCACTCAAGAGAGTGACACCTGACACTCAAATACTTTTCTAAAAGGAATTGTATTTAATTCAGTTGATTGTAGTACACTGTAATCATGAATGGTTTGAGTATCACGTGTTCTGCCAGGAGGCATTGTAGCAAGGCACTACCTTGCCTTCCCAGCCTATAGGAGCCCTTATGTGCTTTCTGAGTTGAATCTATTTGCAGCCTGTATGCTGTTTTCTTTGACCTGTGATCTATTTGCCATTCGCACGAATTATTTCTTATGGCTGACAAAAAGAAAAGGTGAGAAAAGAAAAAAGGCAATAGACAGAGAAAGATAAGTTTGCTCAGTTACAAGGTATCGTGAAAGTCTTACCAAGAGAATGAAAAGACGGGGTTGGGGATTTAGCTCAGTGGCAGAGTGCTTGCCTAGCAAGCGCAAGGCCCTGGGTTCAGTCCCCAGCTCTGAAAAAAAAAAAAAAAAAAAAAAAAAAAAAAAAAAAAAGAAAGAAAAGAAAAAAAAAAAAGAGAATGAAAAGACAAACCATGAAACAGGAGAAAAGAGTTGTGAAGGACATACTAGATAAGGAACTATTCTCTAAAATAAGTGAGTAACTCTTAGGCCTCAGCAATAAGAAATCAAACAGTGTAGTTTACGGATGTGCAACAGACCTGAGCAGATACCACACTGAAGAGATAAAGATGGAAAAAAAAATGGCATCAATGAATTATAAATTAACTGACAATGAATCACCACTGCATGCCTATTAGCCCAAATCAAATCCTCAGTACTGACACCATCAAATGCTGATCAAAGGGTAGAGCCCCAGAAACTCTCATTCACGGTCAGTAGGGATTCCAAGGAGTATAACTGTGAGGAAGAGTTCCTACAAAGCTAAGCCTGTGACTTTCATATGATTCAACCATCATTATCTTTTGGTGATCTACACAACCAGGCTGAACATTTATCTATGCAGATATTTAAAGAAGCTCATTCATAATTGCCAGATTTTAGAGGCAACCAAGTTGTTCTTCTACAGGGTTGTAGATAGGCTGTGATATAGCTACAGGAGTGGGGTACAGCTTAGTACTACAAACAGAGAAGATATCAGCCATAACAGGCACGGAGAAATACCTCAATGTATAGTACTAAATGAAAGAAGCTGTTCTGGGGAGATTATGGACGATAGGATTCTGACTGTTTGACACCCGGAAATGACAGGCATCTGGAGATAGTTAATGCTCAGTGTTTACCAGAGGTTAGGTGGTACGAGAGAATGAATAAACAGAAGACAGAAGGTGCAGTTCTTCTGTGAGGTACCTTGGAGGCAGATAACATATTCTATGCTTGCCCAAACCTATGGAGATTCCCTAAGTAGAAGTGGACTCTCATGCAAACTGTGGATGATTGACGGTAATGATGTGTCAAGGAGCGTCATCAGTTAACAAGGAGTGTTCTAGTTCTGATGGGAAATGAAGAGGAAGGCTATGGGCATTGTGTATATGTGGGTGTGCACGGTGAGCAGGGTGTACTTCTTACAATCTTACAAGTGAAACTCTGCTTGGTTTTGTGTGTGTGTGTGTGTGTGTGTGTGTGTGTGTGTGTTGGTGTAGAAGCAAGAGAAAGATGTCAGGTGTCTTCCCCTGTCACTCTCTCTGACCTAAAGCGCCCTTTTGAGCTTCTGGAATTCACCTGTCTTGAAGTCTCAGCCCTGGAGTTACATTTTCAGCCATGCCAGGCATTTTTTTTTTTAAAACGTGGGTTCTGGGGGATTTGAACTCATATACTCATACGTGCTATCACTAATGAGCTGTCTCCACTTCCCCTCCCATCTTTACAATGTAGTATTCCCGAGGTTCTGTCCCATGCAAGTTCTTCGCCCTTACAAATGGAGTCATTGCCACAGCTAAGGAGAACCAACTAAACCCTTTACAAGAGAGGAAACAACAAACAAACAAACAAACAAACCAACCAACCGAGAAGGCAAGGTCTTTTCAGTTTGAGCCTCATCCGGCCACTTGGCTAGCAAGCCAGCTGTCCTGAAGTAGACGAGCATTTTCCCTCCCAGTGTTCCTAGAAGACTGGGGAAGAATCAGAGCTGCATCTCATTGGCTGCTGTAAATGGGTTTGCCGGAAGCCTGCCTCCCTCCCCTATAATGGAAGCTGCCTTATTGGGCCTTCAATAAAAGCTCCTGCTGTTTACCGGACCAGCTGCTTCCTCAGCAAGAGCCCCATCTCCTGCTGTGACCTTCCTTTGCTCCTAGATGGCTGACCGCAGGGAGGCTCTACTGAGTGACTTTGGCTAATAATTATGGTAATGGCCAACACAGAAGGACAGTACTCCTTGTTCTAGGCAGAACTCCCTGTGTTTTACATGGATTGCCTCAGTCCTCAAAGGAGCAGGCGTGAGTCTCATTTAGTATATGATAGGCATTGCTCTCAGAACCTTAGCTTCATAGCACCGATTTAATCAGGGCTTATGGAAATGCTTGAGAACGTATCGAAATGCTACTATTATTTGCCTGTTTCACAGATGAAGAAAAACAAGGCCCTGAGAACCGGAGATGTTTACCTAGTGCAGCATGGCTGCCAAGCCCTGATGCCTGTCGTTAAACTCAAGGTCCTTTCGGTTCTGCAGTGTCCTTTATTGATCATGCAAACATTGTTCTCTTATAATTTTATTTCTCTCCAACATAATTGCTAAAAACGCAGGCTACTACAAGTCCATCCCCCATCCTCACTCCACCCTACCCCGTGTCCTTAGTGTACCTTATATGTTCTTGGGTGATGGGAACCAGTATACTCTCAATCATTTCGTCAAGGTTTAGGAAAGAGAGACAGGATAACAGGAGAGGTGGTCTAATTGTCCAAAGAGACACTTCCAGGGTTGCCATAATTTTGGAGAATTTGAATAGTCACTCAACAGGGTGCAGATACCTTCCGTGGTCAGCCCCTGTGTCAGTTCTCTGCAAGAGGTGTCTAGAAATCACTTTCAAAACCTGCACATCAATTTATGCAATGAA
Source organism: Rattus norvegicus (assembly GCF_021556685.1). NCBI lineage: Eukaryota > Metazoa > Chordata > Mammalia > Rodentia > Muridae > Rattus > Rattus norvegicus. The sequence goes on from NC_141540.1 coordinate 41,070,816, forward strand.
AATTGTATCGGGGGAGCCAGACCCTCTCTTCTTCAGATCAGAGAATTCTCTTCTTGATTTCAGAAGGACAAATTATAATTATAAAGAAGCGTGGGATCAGACCCAGGGAGGTGGGTTTTTTTTCCCAGTGATGCTAATCCTTAAAGGTCACTGGAGTCAGATGCCTTCCATTTCATTGCAGAAGGGACTGTCTCAGCCATAGCAGCTAGAATGAACCTTTGAGCTCAATTCACAAATTGGCCAGTACACGCTCTGCCCTGGATACAACTTGTCCCCATGCATTATTTAGGTGTGAGTGACAGAGAGAAAAATGCAAGTCAAAATAGACGTTCATTTCTGATTCAAGGGTTCAGTCTGGGTTGATGACTGAGTCCAAAGTAGACTGGGTGCTCCTTTGTGCGAGAGATCCATGTTCCCTTTGAATCTTGATTCTCTGTTCAGGATAGTCCAAGAGAGTGTTGGGAAGGGGCTGGAGGATGAGTTGGAAAGCAGAAAAGCACACACAGGAGCTGGGGAGATAGCTCAGTCAGAAAAGTACTTGCTTTATAAACCTGAAAGTCTGAGTGCGGGCTCTAGAACTCAATGTGAAAAAGTCGTGTGTTGTGACTCACAGTTTTAATCTTAGCAATAGAGTGGTGGATCTCTGTCACTCTTTGGTTAGCCAGCCTCTTGGCCTTCTGAGTATCCCTTAGGCCAGTGAAACTTCCTCTCTTATAAAAAGGAAGTGAATAGTTTCTGAAGAACACCATCAAACACTGTCCTCTGAGCACATGTTAACACACGCACACGCACGCATACCACACACACACACACACACGCACATGCACACGCACACGCACACACACACACGCACACGCACCACACAATATTAAGGTAGTGTCTTGGAAGCTGCTACATGACACTTTTGCTGGACTACAGGATGTACTACCAGAGCTTCCTGCAGGGGAGTCTGGCAAATGAAACCTCTACTGTGCACAGCCAAATGCTCTGCCAGAAATCTGGGTCTGCATCAACTCTCTCTGGCGAAACAGAACAGTGACTGCAGGGAGTGGTAGAGTTTCACTCTTCAGGGCTTATCGCCCAAGGCTCAGAATCACTAGGATGCATCTTTTGAGCTTGAGTCCCAGGCAGAGACCATGCTGATGAAATAGGGTGAGTCCCCTTTCTATGAAGGACAGGTAACTCATTCTGCTGACACCTGGCTACATCATGCAGATCAACTGCAAAGCCTGGACTTCATATCCTGTGACCACTGTTGGCTTTTTTCCCAAGTCATTAACTTTTAGCTGACAGGGTAGTCCTGGACTCCATGTTGATATTTTTCCTGGTCCCTGATCAAGTCAGAAGACATTCAATACTAGTTAGTGTAACTCAAAAGCCTGCCATCCAAGAACCAAGGTGTCTGTCCCGAAGGCTCACACCTAGTCCTTCCAATATGTCACGTGCCATGTGCTACCCCCTAATATAATGTCTCGCAACTTGTTCCTGCTGTTTCAATAGCTACACTCTCTCCAGTGGTGCTCCAGTGTTTCTGCACATGAGCGTTGTCTGTGGTCCAATGCTTCTGCACAGGAATGCTGTCCCCATTTGCCCCCGCTTGAGGGACATGGGATGTCACACATAGCACAGGGTTATTTTCACCCCTTCTACACTTTGTTTTTATGCACCTGCTCCTTGTTTTATCTTCATGCCCCGAGTCATATTCTTTGCTGGGTCTGGTAACACTTCTGATTCATGGCTCCCCTGTGTCCCTAGCCTGGACGTAGTCTTTTTGTTCAATTCTTTTTAATCTTCGTTTTCCCTCTATCCCTCTCCTGTTAATCTTGGAGTATATGATTATACTCCATTATATAAGAAATGAATATGTTAAGGGAATTATATATCTTAGATGCAGGGTGGACAGTCTCTGCTTTCCACTGGCTTTGACATATGCCTAAGGCATATAGAACATGTAACTCTAGCACTTACGTAAGAAAGATGGGTGTGACATGTATTTGGACACAGCAAATACCAGAAAATCATTTATGCTTTGTGCTTTCCCTTTTTTTTTTTTTGTACGTAAGGATGTGTGTGTACACATGTCCAGGTATGTATGCACATGTAGGCCGAAGGTCAACAGCAGGTGGTATCTTTCTTAATTACTCTCCACCTTCCGGTACATACAGGGTCTCTCACTGACTCTAGGTCTCACTGGTTCCTTGAGACTCGCTGCGCAGAGAGCCTCAGGTCCCTCCTGTCTCCACCTCCTCAACGCCAATTACAAGAAGAGCGCTGCCACGCCCATCTTTTTGGGTTGCTGGGGCTTGAACTCACATCTTCAGATTTGTGTGGGAAAGCGCCAACGGAGCCATTTCCTTAGTCACCAGCTTCGTTGTGTTCTCGATGTGGAAAGCGAGACGAAATGTACTTGAAAAGCATTTCTGCACCCCAGTGTAAGCTTTTCATAGTCCGGCAAGTTTACCGTGTGCCGTACCCACAGTGGGAAAGAAAAGGCGCCAGAGGAGCTTCCGTATGTCCCGGAGGAACGGAGAAGAATTCACATCAACAAAACACGCCGTTTCTCAGCTTCACCATATGCTTTGGAAACACAGAGTTTTCCTTATAACGTTACATGCCTTCGACTCACCGAAATACGGTGAGAGCGTGCTACAAAACCGTAGACGCGAATGAAGAAAAAGGTCAAACCCAATTAGAAGTGTTTCTGACCATAATGAAGGAAATCCTCAGGGATGGTTTTCCTGTCGCCCAAGAAAAAGCTGCATTCTGACTTAGACTTGAAATAGGCCTTTGATGAAGAAAATGCTTAGTTTCAAAGTTAAGTGTGTTACTGTCTTATTTTTAAAATGTACCCAAATGGGACATGTTAATATCTAACTAAAAATATGCTGAATGTTTTAGTGTGTGAAATTTTGGTATTTCTTTATTTTTAAATTTTCATTTTCTTACTTCATGTGTATGAGTGTTTGGCTTGCATGTATGCATGTGGGCCCTGTGCACGTCTGGTGCCGGAAGAGGTCAGAAGATCCCCCTACTCTGGAGTCACAGATAGCTAGCTGCAAGCTGTCCTGTGGGTGTTGAGAACCGAACCCGAGTCCTCTGCAAGAGCAACAAGTACTCTTAACCGCCGAACCAACTCTCCGGCATCTTGATTTTGAGGGGGGGGGGGGGTGTGCAGCGAACTTTTTTGATGGTATTCAAGAGAGAAGGGAGGGCTCCCTAGGCCCCTCCTGTTATTATGGGGGTCTGGGATGGAATTGTGAGGGAGACGCTCAGTGTTGGGGGCTGAGTTGGGATGGGGACTCCTCAGCAACTGAGGGCCTCTCTCTTGTTCTCAGTGTCCTTGCGGGGCTGGGCTGGGTGGTCTAGGGTTTCTTACTCCTTGGAGGCCATGTAGGCCATGAGGTCTGCCACCCTGTTGCTGTAGCCATATTCATTGTCATACCAGGAAATGAGCTTTACAAAGTTGTCATTGAGAGCAATGCCAGCCCCAGCATCAAAGGTGGAAGAGTGGGAGTTGCTGTTGAAGTCGCAGGAGACAACCTGGTCCTCATGGAGCCCACGATTCCCTCGGATGCCTGCTTCACCACCTTCTTAATGTCATCATACTTAGCAGGTTTCTCCAGGCAGCATGTCAGATCCACAACGGATACATTGGAGGTAGGAACACTGAAGGCCATGCCAGTGAGCTTCCCGTTCAGCTCTGGGATGACCTTGCCCACAGCCTTGGCAGCACCAGTGGATGCAGGGATGATGTTCTGGGCTGCCCCACGGCCATCACACCACAGCTTTCCAGAGGGACCATCCACAGTCTTCTGAGTGGCAGTGATGGAATGGACTGTGGTCATGAGCCCTTCCTCCATGTCAAAGTTGTCATGGATGACCTCGGTCAGGGGGGCTAAGCAGTTGGTGGTGCAGGATGCATTGCTGACAATCTTGAGGGAGTTGTCATATTTCTCGTGGTTCACCCCCATCACAAACATGGGGGCATTGGCTGAAGGGGCAGAGATGAGGACCTTTTGGCCCCACCCTTCAAGTGAGCCCCAGCCTTCTCCATGGTGGTTAAGACATCAGTAGACTCCGTGACATACTCAGCACCAGCATCACCCCATTTGATGTTAGCGGGATCTCGTTCCTGGAAGATGGTGATGGGCTTATGACAAGCTTCCCAATCTCAGCCTTGACTGTGCTGTTGAACTTGCCATGGGTAGAGTCATACTGGAACATGTACACCACGTAGTTGAGGTCAATGGAGGGGTCATTGATGGCGATAATGTCCACTTTGCCAGATGCAGAACAGACGGCAGCCCTGGTAACCAGGAGCCCAATATGGCCAAATCTGTTCACACCGACCTTCACCATCTTGTCTATGAGGCGAGACGGGCACTGTAGGAGAATATGCGGCTGTATGTGGAACAGGGAGGAGCAGACAACCTTGATATTTTTTAAAAGTGTATTGTTAATTAGATTTCTGATCTTAGGATTTTAGTTTTTGATAGACAAAATGTAATTTAGATACATCCAAGATTTCTGTAAGAAGAGTAATGGCATTTGAATTCCTCTGCCTGTGTGTTATGAGTATTGAGTATTGAGTACTGCCCTTTAAAGTTCTGTTTCCATTTGTTTCCTCCATGAGTCAGTTCTGAGTGTGTGTGGTTTTTTTTTTTTTTTTTTTTTAGGAGCTAGATGGGACTTGTGGCCTCCAATTTAAAAACAAGTGTCTCATCCTGTACTGGCTAGTTTTGTGTGTCAACTTGACACAAGCTGGAGACATCACAGAAAAGGAGCCTCAGTTGTGGAGATGCCTTGATGATACCCAGCTGTAAGGCATTTTCTCAACTAGTGGTCAAGGTGGGAGGACCCAGCCCATTGTGGGTGGGGCCATCCCTGGGCTGGTTGTCTTGGGTTCTATAAGAAAGCAAGCTGAGCAAGCCTGGAGAAGCAAGCCAGTAAGCAACATCCCTCCATGGCCTCTGCATCAGCTCCTGCTTCCTGACCTGCTTGAATTCCAGTCCTAACTTCCTTTAGTGATGAACAGCAATGTGGAAGTGTAAGCTGAATAAACCCTTTCCTCCCCAACTTGCTTCTTGGTCATGATGTTTGTGCAGGAATAGAAACCCTGACTAAGACACATCCCTTCATCTTCAGTCACGGTGTTGTCCCTCTTCAAGCAGCAGGGCTTTCTGTCTTCCTGCTTCAATGCAGGTTTTCACCACTGCGCACCCTATCACAGGACTAGGCACACTGCCGACAATTTTTCCATTCCCACCTTGGTGCTGTGGCCAAGGCACTACTAGTCCCACCTAGAATTCCTCTTATCTTTGCGTTCTAAGGTCACAGTCCCTCTTCCTTCGAAGTCATGAGATCCTAGACCCAGCATCCTTCCCAGAATAGGAGCATAACTTCCTCCCTCCTTCCCTTCCTCCATCTTTCCCTTCCTCCTTCCCTCTTTCCTTCCTTCTCTTTCTTCCTTTTATCGTTTCCTTTCTCCCTCACTAGTCTCCCCTTCCCCATCCTTTCTTTGGTTCTTACTAAATGCCCCAGGATGCCCTGAAGTTCATCCTGTAACCCAGGTTTGTCTTCCAACCCTCAGAAATCCTTCTGCCTCATCCTTCCAATCGCTCCATATTGTCTTTCCTGTTGCTCATTTTAATTTACGTCATCGAAAACCCACTCTGCTTTCCTAAGCTGAGGCAAACCTGAATGCTTCCTGTCTTCTCTCGGGGGTTGCATTTAAATCTGGGCCACCATTATGGCATAGACAGAGTCAAAGCGAGGATGGTGGGTATCTGTTCTTACCAGCAGCTGCTTGGTGCACACTCCCTTCTCTGTTTCTTTGGATCTTGGTCCAGATGGGTCTTACCACACTCACTAACATTGTTTGAAGGACTTGGATTCAGCAAAACTCACAGCTTTGTGCTGTCCTTGCATGCACAGTGCGTTACATGAAACAGGTAAGTTCAGCACCTAAGCATCTCTCTCTCTGTCTCTCTCTCTGTCTCTCTCTCTCTCTCTCTCTCTCTCTCTCTCTCTCTCTCTCTCTCTGTCTCTCTCTCTCTCTGTCTCTCTCTCTCTCTGTCTCTCTCTCTCTCTTTTTCTCACTATCTCTCTCTCATTCTCTCTCTCTGCCTCTGTCTATCTCTGTCTCTCTGTCTCTGTCTCTGTCTCTGTCTCTGTCTCTGTCTCTCTCTCTCTCTCTCTCTCTCTCTTTTTCTCAGGAGCATAAGACCATTCTTTTAGGTCAGTGGGGCTTCCTAAGGTCCTACCTCTCACATAACACACTGATATTCCTGGCATTTCCCCCTTCCTCTCCACACACACACAGAACCTTCTGAAGAACCATCTACGTCTAAGTTCATGTTTGTTCTGGCACTTCTTGCTTCTCCCCCTCTGAGGAAATGATGTTTAGTGAACTGTGTGATGAGGGGATATGAGAGGAGTTACATGGGAACTCTTTTCTAACCCCATCCTGTTGCCTCTGGGTCCTGCTAGGGCTAGGCTTTTGAAACCTTCAGTACGTGTGTACTGAAATGGGGCAGGAGGCATTTTGAGTGGGAAATGGTACCCCTGCTCTAAGATGCCGTCCTCTGTACTAATGCGTGCACAGTCTTAAAAATAAAGCATGTCTTTCCTGCCTCCAGGTAAGCTGTGACCTTATACTTTTTCTTTTATTAACTCTCTAAATCAGTGGTTCTCAAGCTTCCTAATGCTGCCACCCTTTGACACAGTCCCTCTTGCTGTGGTGACCCCTACCATAAAAGTCTTTTTGTTGCTACTTCATAAGTGTACTTTTGCTACTGTTCCGAATCGTGATGTAAATACCTGATATACAGAAAATCTGATGTGTGACCCCTGTGAAAGAGTAATTCGACACCCTAAAGGGTCACAACCTACAGGTTAAAAACTGCTTCTCTAAATCATGATATAAACCCAGAAAAAAGACAGAGGAAGGGCTACAATTAACCTGAATTTAGATAGTTGCCAACATATACAATGAGGGATCAGAATGTCGAATAACAGAAAAAAAAACATGCCAATTGAAATGTATATCTTTGGCACTAACTAAGCGCATGTCTAGCGTCCCATGATGTCACAGCTATGAGAAGAAATACCTTACTGTCTGATGAGCCAGCTAGTTAGTCATGCCATTAATGCTAAAAGCTTTCTCTGTTCGAATGTTTGCTCTATGCCAAATACGAACCAGTTTTACCAATCACATTACAAAGTGTGGTGTTATTTATTCCCACCATTTATTCTTTAAGAAACAGCCACGGCTCACGGAGGTAAAGTCTCTTTCCCCAAACCCAATAGTGGCAAATACAGAAGTAGAAGCGGGTCACAGGCTTATTTGATCTCTAATCCTTAATGCTTCCCCGCGATCCATTCTCTATAGCCAATGTTATTTGAATTATTATGTTGTTAAGGTGTGACTCCAATATAAGGTATTTGTACGTCTATATGCCTGTGCACATATACATGTAAGTTATACTCAAATGCAAAAAGCAAAACAAGTAAAACCTTGAATTTCCCAATGATACCAAAATTGGAAGATGCTCAAGTCTGTTGTATAAAATGGTGTAATAATTGCATATGAACTAGGCATTGCCTTCTGTGTACTCTGAAGCATATCTAGATTACTAACAACACTTGGTGGTATTGTCTTACACTTTTCATAGTGTATTATTAAGGGGATAATGAAAACAAAGGAATCTGTCCATGTTGCATATTCTGTATGTGTGTGTGTATGTGTGTGTGTGTGTGTGAGTGTGTGTGTGTGAGTGTGTGTGTGTGTGAGTGTGTGTGTATGTGTGTGTGTGTGAGAGTGTGTGTGAGTGTGTGTGTGAGTGTGTGTGTGTGTGTGAGTGTGTGTGTGTGTGTGTGTGTGTGTGTGTTCAGTAAATCCCTTCCTTATCTAGGGAATTGAATGTGGTTTGGAACCATCATAGGAAAGACTAACTATATCACTTTTGTGTTTGCTGTTAGAATCTAGGTGCTGTCATTTTTCTATGAAGCCTACTGATTCATTTAATACATTTTTTATTAAAAAAAGTTTTTTATCTGATGTATTCTGATCATGATTTTCTCTCCTCATCTTCTCTCAGATCTTCCCGACCACCCCGTTCATCCAGCTTCTAATCTTTTTACCATGTCACTTATTAATAAACGTGGGCTGCAGTCTTGTATTCTTGGTATGCTTAAACCAAACATTGAACTTATCAGGCCTTTTAGGCATGGAGGAGATAACAAAAAGGAAGAATGCTTGTGTGAATTCTGTGGGGATAAATGTTTGCTCTCTGCATTGCCTGGCAAGATGGTGGCAGTGTTCTTTTTTTGGGGGGGGGTTGCAAATAAGATATGTTTGTTTATATTTTCCCTCAGGACTTAACGTTCTTATATATCTAAAGCCCTCTGAAGGGAGAGGGAAAAGTGCAATACATTTTACAATAAGACATTGTCCCTGTTTCCCAGGCAGTCAGCGCACCTTCTGTTGGATGTTTGGGATCCAACAGGCAACATGGAGTGTTTTCTAACAGGACCTGAATGAATGCATTTAGCAGAGATATGGAAACCCTAAATATTTATAGGAGGAAAAGGCAACTAAAAGGCACAGTTGAGGGGTCATACTGTATTGAGTCACTTACAAATGGTGGCGCGCAACACCTTAAACACAGGTATGTGAGCTAGGTGTTTTCAGAAGCTCACACCCAAACCCTGTCTGTTTCTGGAAGGCATTCCCGTTGGATTTTGCTGACACTGCACTTTGTTCTTGTCGGGAGGGGTGTTTCTGAGGGCGTCATTAAAAATGTTCAGTGAGGTGGTAGGAGAGTGACTCTGTAGCAAACTGGTAACCTGGCAAACATGAGGTTCCAGGTTCTACCCAAGCACTGTAAAAATCGCCCTAGCGCAAAAGAGCTCATGGTTTATTGGGAAAACATTTGTTCAAGGATGCTCATGCAGTTTTATTGCAGAGAACGGTTGCCACTTGTCCTTTCAATGTTCAGTTAGTGTTTATAGGACAAGGATGTTTGAGGAACTGCAAGAACCGCCATGAATTCTGTGTGTGTGTGTGTGTGTCTGAATGCAGTTTCAATTTCTTTATATTTATTTTAATATCTCTATTTGCCAGGCAGTGGTGATGTGTACCCATCACTTTGTAAGCAGAGGCAGGTGGATTTCTGAGTTTGAGGTCAACCTGGTCTACAGAACGAGTTTTAGACAGCCAGGGTGACAGAGACCCCTCCCCACAAAAAATCGCAATAAATAAAATTCTTATTTACCTTTAGTTTCGTGTGTGTGTGTGTGTGTGTGTGTGTGTGTGTGTGTATGCATGTGTGCTTGCACATGTGTATCTGTTGAACACCTTAACTACTGTTACAAAAACTCAATAATTCTGCACTTTGGAGATCACAAAGGCAGAAAGCAGATCCCACGCTGACATGAGGACCAGGTGGACCAGGTCTCATTGGGCAGTGTGGTAGAAGGGAAAAAAAAGGGCAGTCCATAATTTATAAAGTTCTGTGAGCTTTCCATGTCCTGTCATATAAATTCTTAATGAACGCTTCTTGATTACTTCCCATTTGTTTATTTTAATTTTCGATTTTATTGATTCCTTTATTTGTTCCTATAGGAATCGTCATTGTCTATCTGTTGGGAGTCATAGCCTTTTGAAAATCTTATAGATTGTAGTCTCTGTCTCCTAAAAGAAATTCATGTGTCATAAGTATTCAGAAGGTTAAGGATTCTCAGGTCCCAGAACTTCATCGCTGGATGCCTGGTTAGGATACACATGCTTTCTGGGTGGTGATGGTGGCCCAGGCCTTTAATTCCAACACTCTTGGGGGATCTCTGTGAGTTCCAGGCCTGTCTGGTCTACATAGTGAGTTCTAGGACAGCCAGGACTACACTCAGAGAAAACACATTTTGAAGAACCAGAAAATAAATAGATAAATAAATAAATAAATAAATAAATAAAAAAGGACAAAGAAACACGTGTTTGGTGTTTTTTATCTTGAACACTAGCCACTTTTTTCTTATGATACCTTTTACTGACAATTTGGTTTATGGCTTTTGTTTTTCCTGTTGATTCTTAAAAAGATGTTCTTGCTGTAACAAAGCATAAACGTGTAAAGTGTGCAAGTTTATTTGGCCAGCAGTTAGGGAAAAATGCTGTTTAATAAGGCTAAAGTCTTATGTCAGGACATTGATTTTCAATTAGTATTTGTGAATGTAGAGAATTCTTATGATGTTAGATTTCTTTTTCCCCAATGTCCATATCTTCATCCCTAGAACCTATAATTTCAGGTTGACTATCATTGTATGGCCAAAGGGACTTTGAAAATATGATTAAGTTTAACAAATATGAAGCAGGGTGACAGTTCGGGCCAATAATCTGAAAATTTATATATCTATAAATAAGCAGATTAATAATAGAGCGTTTACAGGCCACAGCAGAGGCAGCTGAAAGGCAAATTTAGGGCCACAGTTACTGCAGCACTGGCTGTGAAGATGGAGAGAGTCCACAGACAGGGCAGCTGAGAAACAAGAAATAAAGGAAGAAAGAATGAAAGAAGGAAGGAAGGGAGGGAGAGGGAGGGAGGGAGGAATAAATAAAGAGTAAAAATCCAGAAAAATCCAGCCCCAACTAATCCATTCATTTCATTTTCACCTAGAACTGTCTGTTATTAATCTTCTAAGTTTAGATCCTGTAAGTGCAATTGATTCTGCAATAGGAGATATTCTGTTTTCAAAAGCATAAAATGATAAAATAAGTGTATGCAAAATTAGGAAATATTTTTTGATTTTTAAAAGAAGCTTGTTGAAGGAGGTATGGCTTGGGGAGTAGATTGATGATATCTCTTTTCCCCTATCTAAAATTACCTGACTGGAGAATCTCAATGAGGGACTGACTAGATCAAGTTTGCTTTCAGTTATGTTTGCAGGAGAATATCTTAGTTATATTAATTGAGCTCTGCCTATTGTGGGTAGCACCATTCCCCAGACAGAGGAGCCTGAAGAGCAGAGAGAGTTGACCACTAGCATGTATACATTAATTACTCTATCATTCCTCCTGACTATGTATGCCCTGTGATTAGATGGTTCAAATTCTTGCTTCCTGACTTCTACACAACAATGGACTGTACCTGGAATTGTGAGTCAAACCAGTTTTTCCTTTAAGTTGCTTTTGTTAGGGTATTTTATGATAGCATCAAGAAAGGAACTAACTCCAAGGGCAACTAAGATAATTAAAAATAATGGTATCTTGATTAAAAAAAGAATAAGGAAACCTAATATCATCATCATCATCATCATCATCATCATCATCATCATCATCATCATCATCATCATTTTGCAATTGTCTGAAACTTGTCATGTAGACCAGGCTGGAATGAAATTCACAGAGATAGTCTCTGCCTACCAAATGCTGGGATTAAAGCATATGCCACCAGCAAATGCCCAGGTGAAGCCCATTTCTTTAAAATAAGAAAAGAAATTAATAAATAGAAAAGATACCAGTGGATTCGCCAGCGGTTCTTGAATTTAGAGTGAGAGGTACGAGCGTATTAAGTATTTAAGAAGACAGAGATAGGAGGCTGTATGGGTTGTTTTTGTCTCTGCTTTCACGGGTGAGCTTAGAATGCGTTGCTTCCATGCCAACAGGCATGTGCTTCTCGTTGTTTAAGCTCGGCCCTAGCAGCCAGGTCATCCACAGTAGCTGATGAAAGGCATGTGATGCCGTCAAGGAACACTTTCTGTTCTAGCCACAAGATGTTTTTGTGCAATTCGGGTTTGTCTTGTTTAGAGTTCCAATAGCAAGTTTGTTGGCAGTGAGAGTCTTGCACATTATAAAAAAAATGTACCCAGTTCTTCATAGAAATAATTTGGAGCCGTAACTATGAATATTTCACTTGGACCTTACGGGAAAATATGCATGTCATTCACACAATACTACTTTTTTTCCTCTATTTAAATTTAATTTTTTTCCAGGCCATGTGTCTGATGATTAGTTTTAAGCTTTAAATATCTATGTATTTATGTATCTTTCTATCATCTATCTATATACCTGTCCATCCATCCATCCATCCATCCATCCATCCATCCATCCATGTGAAGATATGTAGGACAAAAAAAAAATAAAAGGGAAGGATGCTTAAAGGTCACCTCTTTCTTTAAGTGGACTGTGTGTAAGGCATTCTGAACAGACAACTGTATATAGATGTTGGGGATGGAAATGGAACATTTTCTCCTAAGGGAGCCTTAAATATACTTGAGTTAGCTCATTTCCATGAGTCATTTACATTGATTTCCAAGAAACATCCCAGGTTTTCAAATAACCCTTGACTTAACGAACTCCCTTTCCTTCTCTTTCTCTTATCTATTATTCATTCAATTCATATTCAGTCTCTATTCTGGGAATGGTCCTCTGCAAGGTACTGTGAGAATCCTTGAGAAATAAACTGTACACTCCTATCTCAAAAGAAATAGCCCTCTTCCAGAGAAGCCCTGGTGTGGGCCTAAGGAAAGGTTAAATGGCTATGCAAGATGTGTTTACAAGACACGGTGCACTGAGGGGCTAATGAAGGATAATAATAGATAATTGTGAGTCATGCCGATGACAGAATAGGCAGCCGTCAAGTATCTTTTGTACATCAGGCAGATTGCCTGTGTTATCTTTTAAAATTCTCAACAAATTTTGAAAGGGATATTTTTAATCCTCATTTAGGTAATTATAAAATAAATACTTGCTGACTGACTGTTGAAGGCAGTGATGGAGACCCCCATCAGCTGCTGGCTTTGTAATTGTGCCCGAGATTGCTCTTGATTCTCCTAGAATGTTCCAGAGCCCTTCCCATGGTATGCTTCACTTGAGGTGCTATGGGAGCTCCCAGGCCATGTGCAAGGGGTTATTACTTCTGAGATACTCTTTATTTTTCCAACTCTATGAGCCACATAGAATTTTCTCCAAGCTATGTGTCTGAGGATTAGTTTTAGCTTCTAAATACCATCATGCACTGACAAAGACTAAATTTTAGCCAGGCTTCTTTGAATCCTCATCTTTAATAGAACTCAGTCATTTCCTATGAATCAGTTTTAGCAAATAATCCCCTGAAGTCAATTTATATTTAAAGTTGAACTTTCTTTCTTGCGGCAACAGTCTCCAGTAATAATATTATTTGTTGTTTTAAGTAAATTTCCTATGTACATTGTTTTCTTAAAAAATATTTTCTTTAACTTTTTTCCATATTTTCCTTCTTTGTGTTGGAGACAGGGTTTCATGTATCTCAGACTGGCCTTGAAGCTTTATGTAGTTGAGGATGATCATGCACTCCTGATTCTTCAGCTTCCACTTCCTCAGTGCTGGGAATACAAGTACACACCACCATATCTGGTTTGTGGTTTACTGGGGACCAGAACCTCATCAGACACTACCAACTGAGCTACAACTACAACTGCATCAAAATATAACACCACAGTTTAAAATATGTGCTTAGTTAGGAAGCCTCTTGGTGTTTGGTGGCTGAAATGTGTTTCAATTAAAGGGTGTAGAAACAAATGTTTAATGTACGAGAGTTGCCCAATATGTTCTGCCTTGTATTAGCCTGCAAGCTTTCATTACTTTTTTTGTCTACTTTGCAAACATGGGCTGAGAGTTGGTACTTTGCCTCTCTTCAATACAATGATATTAGAAACAAGAAAATTTCAGATAGATAGATAGATAGATAGATAGATAGAGATACTATTTGTCATCATTTAATGTATCTGATATCTGAACAGAAAATTGCAGAAGAACCAACTACTCCTATACTCTGCCCATGGAGATGCCAAAGGGGCTTGATGTTTATTGCTCTGGTAATAAAGAACTTGGTTGTGTTTATTGTGATAACCTTCATCGTTAATTTAATTGGGTGTAGAATAATCTAGATTTCCAGCAAGGTTTCACAAAGGAGGGAAGAACCACAGTGAATATGGCTGGTACCAGACCGTGAACTGGGGTCTCTGAACTGAAGTTGAGTATCTGTAGTCTCTTCCTGCTTCTTGGTCCATCCAGATATTAACCAAGCAGCTCTATGCTTCTGCTCAAATACCTTCAAAATTCAGCTGCCAGTCCAACCATGAAACATTGAACCCTCAGACCACAATATGCCCCTTCCCTTCAGTCGCTTCTTGTCTCATATGTCATCAAAGCAAGAAAAGTAGGCGATGTGCTATGTGACTTGTGGAGATTTTAAAATATTCATCATTGAGATGTATTAGTCACTTTTACCCCTTTGAGAAAAATATCCAAGAGAAATAATTTGAAGGAAAGGATTTATTTTGGTACATAGTTTCAGAAACGTTTGGCCCCATCAGTCATTACCAGTGGGCAGCTAGATGGAGCATATTGGTGGGAAGTACATAGCAGAGCAAAGCTTGTTTTTCTTGTGGTAACTGGGAAGCAGCAAGTGATGAAAAGAGGCAAGGGACAAGATACAACTTTCAAATGCATGTCCTAAAGACCAACTTCCCGTAGATGATCCTATCTCCTAATAGCCTATTCATCAATGAACCAATAATGGGTTAACTTATTGATAGAGCCAGCACCTTCATGATTCCATCATCTGTCAATAGCATCACCAGTTGGGAATAAAACCAGCACATAAACGTTTGGGGTCATGTTACACCTGAACTTTATAGCACCAGGCATAGCCCATTTGGTTGATGCTGCTATCACCATTATGCTTGGAGAAGAAGAACGTGTTAGACCTCAAAACTGGGAAGAAGACTTGAAACGAGGGTGGAGTTCCTGCTTGTAAGATATGATTGCATGGTGTGTACCACGAAGGCCATGCCTGGAATAGACCAAGAAGATCAGGTCTGAACAGCAACAAGTCCCCTGCTATGACTTACAAACTAACTTCACTTCATCTCTTGAACAAGAGCAAGTTTTATTTGGATTTTCCTGACAGACATTTTACCTAGAGGCTGCCTGTCTATGCCTGCTTTCCTTTCCTTTCTGGTTTCTTTCAGGATTTTTGATAGGGGGAGGGGTTACTAAATGACCCCATGCTGGATTTGGACTTTTAATCATTGTGCCTCAGACTCCTAAGTGTTAGAATTCTAAGTGTTGGACCATACTTAATGTTGAGGCTCTTTTAAATGGTTTATGTTTGTTGGACCAATATCAATTGAGGACAAAGCATGAGTTTTACATTTTATTTATTTTTTTAGCCATCTAGTTATTTTTTGATATTTGAGCAGGGGAAATCCAATTCCTGAACACATATATGAAATTCTGAATAAAATATTGAAGAGTATTTTTGGTTTCATAACTGTTCAGTTCTGAATATATACACACACACACACACACACACACACACACATATATATATATATGGTGTGTTCCCACTGATGGATCAGCTTCTAGTCATTCCACAGTTTCATTAAAGATTTTTTTCTTTTTCACAGTTTGCTTTTGTATTTCATTTGCATTTATTTTTGTCCCACACACATCTTTCTTCTTCTTACTCCCATCTGACGAAGGAAAGCTCAAGAATGAGAAGGAAAAGAGGACAAAGAATTAGAGTGTTGAATTGAATCATCAGTTGGACAAATACTGTGTGCAACTCTTCCCACTGGAATGAATACCAATGGTGGAGCATAGAGTACACCAAGAGGCTAGAACTCATGCTAGAATCTTCGAAGAGATGTGGGAGTTCGTGTACAAGTCTTTTCTTGAGCTACTACTGAGCTGTCTAAATCACTCTGTGTAGACATACAACAGCTTGACACATGCCAATTCAACTCCTAACACACTTCCCTTGGAGAGAAGATTGGAAAATAGTAGCTTCTAGGTTTAGTGAATTAAACCAACACATTTGTTACATGCTTATTATGCATCGTTGACTGTTTTTTCCCCTGGGGAGTATGGATAGAATTGTAAGTGATTGCTCCTCAGAGTATGCATGGGTACTGAGTGGAGTCAGGTAAATCAGTGAGCATAACTATTTCTTTAAGAGTTGCTTTGAGTACATTTATTTGTGTGTGTACATAGGGGTCATGGGACACACAGAAGGCAGAAGGTAGCCTTTGGGAGTCAGTTCTTTCTTTCTACCTTATGGGTCTTGAGGACTAAAACCAGTTCATCAGGTTTGAAGTAAATGCTGTCACCTGCTGAACCATCGCTCTAACTCCAAATACAACGATTTCTGGATTTATTACCAAGGAAATAAACTTAAGGGTTACAGCTAAAAGTGTTGAAGGTGAGGCAGATGTGGAACATTCCTAACAGGGACTGGAATGGTGAAAAACAGAAGTAGCAGGCAACGGTGCCATTTACTTTTCTTCCTCCTCGGGAATTCTGACATCACCAGGAGGCCAGAGTCCTCCAGTTAGGTGCTGTTTGGTATCTAGGGAAATATATGTCTCTCAGACAACATGCCACTATCTAAGGGCAATGAAGGAGACTAGACATCTGTTTTCTTTTGTCATCTTTGCTATTTTACCTCTTGGTCTCTTCCTTCTTCTAGAAAAATCTTGTCATTAAGGGAAAGTTGTGTTCATTGCCTCCATGAAAATGCTGAACAGAACCACTTGAGAAACTTCTGTAAATAACTCCTAGAAATGATGCCGTGACAACAGTAAGTTTAGGAAAAAATGCTATGCCATGGAACAGAGGGTCTTTGTATATTGAGTCAATGGTTCCCTTCTGGATGTTCCTCTTCTACTCTACCAAAGGTAAAGGAGATTGGCAACACACAGAGACAAGTTTGAGTGCCACAGACTGGAATTGTATCATGGAATCAGATGAGTAGACATCACTGGTGCTGCTAAACAAAGGACATTGTACACAATGGCCCCCAACAAAAAAAATGATGTGGTCCAATATTAAATGGTGAGTCTGGCTTATGAACATACTCAATCTTCATATCAGCCTTCCGTGTTACCAGAGAACACAGTGAGTTTGGACCTTCCGGAGACTCCTAACCTCTTCTGGATCAGTCATTGTGTTCACATCTTTGCTCTGTCTCCAATTTATTAGATGTGTGTGTCAGAGACCCTGTGCAAGCTATTTTTTATTCTGCAACTGCATTTCTTTCTGTACCATAGAGGTCAGTGTAGATTCAATGTCCAGATTTGACTTCTGGAAGAATATGAGTGATGTATTTGAGTATTAACAGTGTTTGACATGTAACCATCAATCAACAGGTATACAATATTCTTTATTTTCTCCTATAGTAACCTGTTTGAGGGAGACTTTGATTGTCAAATATCAGAAAGGTTGGGAGAGATCACCTAGATTAGCCTCTCTTGTTCCACAAGTTCTTCGTATTGATTAGGTGTCCTGTGAGACATGGAGACGAATGGGGTAGGAAATTGATAGAAGTGTCCTCCTTGGAAAAAGCAACGTGATAACCACTGAGAAGAGCAATAGGCAGATTTGTTTTTTGACATATATTAGAGCTGATAGTTGAAAGCCCTAAGACATCTTGATGTTTGGAGATGTGTTTGCGTATGTGTATGTGTGCGAGCATGCATGCGTGTGTGTGTGTGTGTGTGTGTGTGTGTGTGTGTGTGATTGTAGCCTTGCCTGCTGAAGTAGACTCCTAAGGGATTGTTCAGCCTTCATCATTGGCACCTGCTAGAAGGCTTATTAGAGATAATAAGCTAGAAGTTTTAAACTAGAAGGCTTAAAACTTAGAGACAAATCTTTAAGGGCAGTAATTGCAAGATCCATTACTAGCCTGGAAAGAGTATCTGAAACTGGCTTCACTCAGAAGCAGAGGCAGCCATTGAAGTGCTCATCAGCGTCCACTGAGGACAACCAGCCACTTGGCAAGCAAGCATCCTCTTTCAATAGTATGTACGTTATATCACACGAAGCCCTCCTTACATAGGGTAACAGCAACCAGGAGACTTTCTGGAAGTGTTCAGTGTATTTACTTCTCTTTTTGACAACTCAAGATCCCACATTTTATCCCATACCATGCCTGTGTGATAAGTTTTTCCTGTGACATTGTCACAGTTAGAAAAAAAAAACTTCTACAGTTTTGATGATTGTCTTAGATTCCTGATATGTTTCCGAAGCTTATCCATACGGTGTGCCAATGTGGTCCCATGATCATATTTGAAATTACAAATTGAGAATTATAATTAATAAAAAGTCTTCTAGGAAATTAAGCAAGAGATAGGGAAAATAAATTCTCATTTATTTATAATGAAATTCATTCCTCTTTAATATATTGTATCAGAAGCTGCCATATACAGCCTCAGCTTCCTTTTCTCCAGTGTCCTGGACTCAAAAGCATTCATGTTTTTTTTTTCTTTTCTTTTCTTTTTTTTTTTTTTTTTTTTGGAGCTGGGAACTGAACCCAGGGCCTTGCGCTTGCTAGGCAAGTGCTCTACCACTGAGCTAAATCCCCAACCCCAGCATTCATGATTTTTAGGGATAAAATTCTTGACCAGAATTCCCAGCATGGACTGCTGTCCCTAACCTCTCAGATGCTTCCTTTCACTCTATCTCTTTCTTAAATTAATGCTAAGGTGCACTTTTGTGTAGCTCTTTTCCTCAGAATCAAAAAAGTCCCTTCTGGGAAGAAGAGAGAGGCTAATAAGTCTTGGGAAATTAAAGAAATGTATGAATCTCATGGAGTTTGGGAGGTTGTCAAGACTCAGGGAATTCAATAAGGAGCAAGTTCATTGTGCCCCTCCTCAAGTGTGTGTGTGTGTGTGTGTGTGTGTGTGTATGTGTGTGTGTATACATATATATGTGTATATATACATATATATGTGTATATATACATACATATATATGTGTATATATACATATACATATATATATGGAGAGAGAGAGAGAGAGAGGTGAACAGTGATCCCACTCACCAATGGAGATGCCTGCAAGGAAGTGCTAGAAATCTAGCTTTTGTGAGTTGTCAACCACACTAAGGTGGCTTTATGATGACTCAGCTGCCTGGGAATCCCCAAGCATCAGGTCCCTGAGTCTGTTTGTTGGACTCAAGTGGAGCAGTCTCATTCATTTGTGGTTATACTCTTATTGGGGGTGAACAGAGACATCCTTAGACAGTTCATGTATCTTTGGGAATATCACACAAAAATGCGTCTCTAAATGTTTATCCTCTTGCCTTGTAAGGAATTGACGGCTCCAATCTAGTTTCCAGGTTACTTCCAGGCGGCTAAGCTATTCGCTCTTCTCCAAGAGGACGTAACACCAGTAAAACAAAGCTATCAAACTGGGCTAAGTCAGCTGTTTAAAGACTGTGCAGTGTTATGGTTACATGCAAAAGATCTGCTCAACACTGGGCTCCTCTCAATCATATGTGGGGGAGGGGCTCATGAGGCTCTGTCCTTTCCAGAGGAAATACTGGCCATTATCGGTTGGGGGATTGGGGTATGGGTGTCATTTTTCTTCAGTGGTGTAGACACTGGAAAGTGTCCCAAAGTCTGGTAAATAGCCTTGCATCCATGTTTGTGCAAGCAACCCTAAGTAAACTCCATGGGTTACACAAAACCTAACCCAGAAAGCATGGAAGCAGTGTGTGACAAGGGAAGGGGGAGGGGGAAAGGAAGGGGGAGTTTGTGGTGGAGGGGAGGCTGAGGTGGAAGGTAGGGAGAGGGTAAGAGGGAAATGGTGGTGGAGGGGAGGGGGAGGGTATGGGGGAGGGGGAGGTGAATAGAAGGGGGAGAGGGTGGGGATGGGGAGAAGTAGGGAGCCTTTTTTAGGATGAAGAAGGGTCTCAGTGGGGGATGGATGAGAGAGAGAATAATGGAAGCAGTGAACAAAAATGCATTATATACACATTTGAAATTGTCAAAAAACAAAGAATAAATAAAAGAAACAAAACAAAACAAAACAAAACAAAACCCCAAACACACAAAGGCCAGGGCTGCATTCAGAAAGTACCTACTGCCAGCAGAATATCGGGATGTAATTAGGTTATTTGATGTTGGCTTTGAACTGAAGTCTTTTGGAAGTAGAATCACCTCCTCCAGGGGTTATGGGCTGTTTAGGCAGAATCTTCATCTCAAGCCCTTGAACTCAGATCCCAGATCAAGCCAACAGTTTTTGTTTTTCAATTAAATTAAATTAAAAAAATTTTTTTTATTTTTTCTATTTGGCCAACAGGAAGAATTAGCCATTTTTTATTTATTTTATTTTATTTTATTTTATTTTATTTTAGTGTTGGAAGGTTCTTAAGACTTCTCAAAAATTAGAAAAGTCATGAAAAGCAGAGGGAACCTTGGGCCCCATTTGAATGTTTCTCGTCCTTGCTTTACAGATGCTGTATGAGTAAGGAGCAAGAGATAAGAAAGGTGTGCCCTGGAGCTGACCTTGAGGAAAACTATGTGTATCAGTCTTGTCTTAGGGTTTACTGCTGTAAACAGACACCATGGCCAAGGCAACTCTTACAAGGACATTTAATTGGGGCTGGCCTACAGGGTCAGAGATTCAGTCCTTTATCGTCGGGGCAGGAACATGGCAGCATCCAGGCAGGCATGCTGCAGGAGGAGCTGAGAGTTCTATGTCTTCATCTGGAGGCTGCTAGGAGAATATCAAATTCCAGGCAGCTAGGATGAGGGTCTTAAAGCTCATGCCCACAGTGACACACCTACTCCAAGGCCATACCTACTCCATTAGGACCGCACCTAATCTTTCTACTCCCTGGGCCAAGCATATACAAACCATAACAAGTCTCCTAGGGCTGCCGTAGCAAAAAACCATAAAGCTTAAACAACAGAAGTCCATCATGGACAACATGCTGGAGGACATCCATCTAAGATTAGCTCAATGGTCAAGGCTGGCAGAGTGTTTCTTCTTAAACCCCATGAGAATCAGAGTCCCATCTTTCCCTTCTGGCTTCTAGTAGTTTGATGCCAATTTTTGGGTTTCTTTGGTTCTTCGATCTGTTTTTCCAATGTCTACATTCATACTCACTTGGGAATTTTTCTGCACATGTGTAGGTCTTCCTCACCACCAACTCCCAGGATTTGCCGTAATGGCTTCATCTTCAGCTAATCTCTTGCAAAAGTGGTTTATCTAAGTAAAACTAATTCCACAACTTGTAAAGTTAAGGTTATCAACACATTTTAGGCTGGAGCTAGAAAAAGCTATTAGTCTTCCCCCACCCCCCTCTGTACTCAGATGTGAATATGAAGATGGTTTCAGTTTGGTTAGGACTACAGGCCCCAGCATGAAGTTGTCCTTTCTTGGCATTCTCATTGCAGTGTCCTCTGCCATTTTCCTTCACGTGCCTTGCATGTACTGCTTCCACATAAAATTATTACTAAGGTTAGTTTGTTATTTTCACTGTAGTTTTCTAAAAGTAAACAGCTACATACAGGACTTGCAAAAGAAGATCAACAAATGCAACTCTCACTTCAATTATGAGAAATTGATTCAAACCTGACAGTGCTTGTGAGAGTGAGAAAATAGGAGATATTTGAAGTTTTCACTGGTTATTCTAGGATTCTTTCTGACAGTTCCAAAATCTGTCACACACCCTGTCCCCAAAGGGTGATTTCCTAAAAGGCATCCTTACAAAGTCCTGAAGAAGATACCTTAGGTTCTGTGACAAGGCAATAGCTTCCTTTAGGTTCCACTAGTTTTGATTTTAACTGTTAAAAAGTTACACACACACCCACACCCCTCACCCCCATCCCTCTAGTCATATGACTGTTTTAAATGTGCCACCAGCTGTCTGCCAACGAGAGACCCAGAAGAGAAACTGTTACTGGCCTCCCCCCAGAGAGACCTCCTTTATCTCAAAGAACTGAATTGCCAGGTGGAATTGAGTAAACTCTGGGGTTGCAACACAACTGAGGCATAAAGTTCACCATCAACGTAAAACAGCCAAGCCAGTTCTGCTTTTTAATGTCCTCTAAACTGAAGGGACAGAGCAATATAAACAAGGGTGAGGCCACAGCCATGGGGGAGTGAGAGCCATGTTATATTGACAGCTAATGAGTGAACAACAGCTCTGTCATCTTTATGTGCAGGATACTGCCTTGTTTATATGTCCCCAAAGTTTGCTGTGAAATCCCGGCCAGGAAGAGAAAAGTGTGGAAACTGCAAGAGAGGTTGTTTGTTTCTTGCTGGGTTGCGTGATTCACAGGCTAACAGATTGAAAAGAGCTTTGAGGAGAGCAACAAGTTGACACTCCTTGTTTACTTAAGTAAAGATGCTCTAAAATGGGCAAAGTTGAATGGCTTGGGGTTTCAAGTCTAACTTTGTAAAATGGGAGATAGAAACACCTAGACGGTCTGTTAAGATGAACTGTTTCTAACCTGTGTATTTTCCAATGACCTTCTCTCTCCTTTGACCAATGTCACACAGCTTATGTTAGATACAGAGAAGTGATTAGATAATATTTCTTAGTGTCGTGTCTCACTGATGCCCAGCGGAATCTCAGTATACCAGGATAAGAGTCCTTAAGTCTCTCAAATGAATGGACTCTGAGATTTTCCCCCACAGTTAGCTCTTTCAAACCCCCCACCCCCACCCCAGCAGCTTTTACCAGAGCTGCTAATGATTAACCAAAGGAACCGCCTGGATGGAAACTTTTTCAGACCTCTCCAGAGTGAGGCTTGCCAAGAGTAGTGCAGGGGGCAGCCAGAATAAGGAAGAGAAGTGCAAGCCAGGAGTCTGCAAAAAACACACATGTGCAACTGAACGTCTTGGCTCCTGGACAGAAAACGCCTCGAGACACCGAAAGCTCTTTCTCCCTTTGTATATTTACAGATTCAGGATCCAAACTCACAGCACCAGACGATGCTCTGTGTTTCCTCAGTGGTGTTTACTTAATAAGCCTGTCAGTGACTGGCTACAGCCTTGTCTCAATCACTGCCTCTATTTCAACCATCTTGACCTTCTAAGGGAGACCCACGTAGGGGTTTTGGAAGAGGATGAAGAGAAATCTTTGGGGTGGGGATGGTTGGCTGGGGGCAGCGGTGGTTCATGGTGTTGGAACATAAAACAGTCTGTGCATGGTATTTCTTTATAGATGTTGGCAATCAAAGAATGTTTGAGTTAAGTATGAAGACAGAAGAGAAGCAAGTTACCCATAACTTCTACCTCAAACACTAATGAGAAAAATTTGCTTTGCTATGTGCTGGTTGTGGGAAGAAGGATGGTTGAGTGCCCTTTCATTTACTACTCCCTTCCTCTGATGAAGTTGGGTCAGAGAGAATTGCTGGGTCCCTGGAAAGTCCCCCTGGTTTTTGACAGGACCAGAGTCTACTGTCTTGTTAAAGATAGGTCAGCCCCACCCACTTTTTAGAATAAGAAGTCAAAATACCCTGCTACATACAATGTATTCACATTGATCATTCGATCAACTGACTCCGATCTATCAAATATTAAGAGGTTGTCATGGCCACCCACAAATCCCCAGCTCCTAGCACAGAACAGGAGGGGTTCAGTGGTTTCTTATTGAGCAAATGGATGATAGGCTGGTTTGAAGTTAGTTACCCTTGACTTAGGTGGTTTGCACCAATGTTGGCTGGTTGGATAATATGGCTCCACGTAGGGCAACTGCCTATGCATCACATGCCCCTGTCATGATAAAATGCCTGTCGTAAATACATAGGTTCAGGACAGGGGTGCTTAGCCTGGTGTGCTTGGGCAGAATGTGGAAGGAGGGAGCATGTGATACAGATGGGCAGAGAAAGAGAGAGAATGAGAGAGAGAGACAGAGAGAGAGAGAGACAGAGAGACAGAGACAGAGAGAGACAGAGACAGAGACAGAGAGACAGAGAGAGACAGAGACAGAGACAGACACACAGAGAGAGGCAGATAGAGACAGAGGAACAGAGACACAGAGAGACATACTGTTTCCAAGTAGGCTCCCACCTCTCAGTAAAAGCCATCCTAGTCTGAATCCATCAAGGGTTGGCCCAATCATCAGTTCAGAATCTGATTGTCAACACGGACGCCCCACTCTTGTCCTTTGCTTCCATCCTAGGTGTCATTAAAAAGAAGAAAAGACATGGGAAGCACAAGGGGGACTGCAGGAGAAGAGTAACGAGTGCAGTGGGATTGGAAGGGGACAAGACAGGGTAATAGGGACGACTGTGAACAAAACACATATGTATGCAACACATGTATGCAAAAACAAACAGATATCTGACAAGCTTAACTATTGTCATGTCTTCTTCAAATTTGTCTTCCAGACGCAGACACACGTGCTTGCGTGTAGGCACACACGCGCACACCCAAGCCCAAACATGATTGCCAAAGAAGCAAGCAAGATTTGTGTTTTAATTTTAATTTGTCAAGTGCTCTTCTTTGAAGTTCTAGAGAAGTCGCCTAGACTGCCATCTGGTTGAAAATGAGGATGTTACTGTGCTTCTTGGGATGTTGTCTTGAGGAGTAGTAAGATGTGCTTTTTTTAGAATATTCTAGAACAATCATTCATGGAATGTGTCATGTCTATACTGAGAGCTCAGTAAATAGTTGATGATTTTATTAATACCAAAGCTGGTTTTTGGAGTGTGTGTGTGTGTGTGTGTGTGTGTGTGTCTGTGTGTCTGTGTGTCTGTGTGTCTGTGTATGTATGTAATTTTGCATAAATACATATATGTTTGTTACTCTGAGAAGTGGGTCGTTAACTCTTTGCTTGACTTCCCCTCCCCACTTTCCCCTTTTCTTTCACTCAGCTACCCAGCCCCTGAGGTGTGTAAGTCTAGTTGGCCACCTTAAATGTCCTTCTATATTTTCCCCCTTGCTTATATTATAACCACAGTTGTACATCCATGTACACAAATGGGGGAAGATTGTCACTGGTTATTTTATGAGTAACATACATTTTCTGCATCTCTTTTTATTATCACTCAAAAGTGAGTGTAACAGAAACCCCTCAAAAGCAACCATTTATCTCAGCCAAACCTAGCTCTTCCCTGAAGATTATACACCGTGAAAATGAGCTATAACCCACTCCCACATTTACCATGAACTGACATTTGATTTGCTCTCCTCTCCTTTATATTTTTGTCAAGTGAAAGTCTCACATTGGTGTCCTTTTATAAATGCCTTACAGGCCATCGATTTGTGAGAATGGTCAGGGAGAGAAATTACAGAATGGAAAAGCCCATGCGATCTCTAATTTGTTTAAATGTATACTACTAAATGGCTTTCTAAAAATAATTTCGGCAGTTAAATTTTTCTTAGTTATTTTTCTCTTATTTGTACACAGTACAGGCTAAGAAGCATGTGAAAGCTGAATTCTGTTTGAATGCACAATGTTCCATGTCTTCCACACATGTCTGTTTGTCCCCAATATGACACCTATACCGGAGTGTGTATAGACGATATAGACGATGCTTGCAAATATTTGTCATTCTCTTTTTTTTTTTTTTTGCTCTTTTTTTTCGGAGCTGGGGACCGAACCCAGGGCCTTGCGCTTCCTAGGCAAGCGCTCTACCACTGAGCTAAATCCCCAGCCCCGGTCACTCTCTTTTTTTCTTTTTTTAAATGTACTTCCACCGACTTCTACTGGTTCCAGATCTCTGCTTATCATTTGATCCCGCAGCCAAAGGAGCCAAAAGGTTGTGGATAAGAAGAGAGCTCAAGGCCCTGGGTTCGGGTCCCCAGCTCCGAAAAAAAAAAAAAAAAAAAAAAAAGAAGAGAGCTCTGTTCTAGTACAGATTTCAAGTTAACCAAGGATCTCCAAACCTCCCTCCCTTCTGAGCATTTTGACCGTGTACAAATACCAGACGCACTTTCCTCAGAACGAAGCAGTGTATTTTCCAGTGGTGATATTTCCTACTGCTCGGCACCCATGGCCTTTAGATAACTTTGTTTGCGTTGTTACACTCTCAAGATTCCGCACGTCTCCACACGCACCCTGACCACGTACGCTTTCTATAGTAAGTAGCTAGAGAAAGCAGCAGCAAGCCACACTGTTTATCAGAGAAGATAAGCAAGAACGAAAAGAGCAAAGACTTGCTCAGGGGTAGTTCCTATTCACACTGACTGGTGTGTGTGTGTGTGTGTGTGTGTGTGTGTGTGTGTGTGTGTGTGTGGGCGTGTGTGTATGTGTTTTGTTTTTAACTTAAATACTGTTAAAGTCGTTGGGGACTCAGGATGGAACCATTTAATAGTCTAATGTGAAAGGTAATAATGTTTGGCAAAGATCCTTTCTTGTCCTGGGCTATGTCTCACGCGTTCATGACTAAAGGGTATTGCTGTTTTATGGGTTTTCCCTCCTGCGATCTTTTCAGAGAACTGTCTCCCTAGCTCCCCCTCTATAAATCTGGACCTGAGGGCAGGGCCAGAAAGTTTTAAGGAATTGAGTTCCAGGTGCAGGCTTCCTAGCAGGAGACAAGTTTCTCGCTCCCAGGACAAGCGTGTTCTTTGACCACAGCAGGAATGGGAGAAGAGGCTGTTTGTGGTTGAAGTTTGCTGTGGGAAGTGTACCGCCTTTCTCTTTCTCTTTGTACTTAAGAAAATGTGTTTGCTTTTTCTCATCATCTGAGTGTCTAAGAATGGCAGAGAGTGTCACAGTAGCCTACATTAGAAGCCTCTGCTTGAAACTTTTTGCTAAATGCTCTTTCCCCATCCGTCCCGAAACTACCAGTTGGTGACTTAAGGGAAGGCAAGATTCTGCAAATGTCTGGACTCTATTTCATGTCTTACTTCTGTGTTCCCATGAACTTTGTTTAAACGGCCTTGCCAGGGGGACTTTCCAGGGGTGGGGCTTTGCACTTGAGTCCTTGTGACAAGCCATTCAGGCCTTGCATATTTTGAGGGAGGAGGTGATGGCAGACAGGGACTTTTTTGCTTCAAGAAGGGAGTGTGTCTAAATGCCTTCTTTTTTTCTCTCTCTCTACACACACAGCTGGTAGTTCCCCGGCTAACTGCTGTTTGTTTTGAAGTCACGTGGTAAAGGGAGTTCCTGCCAATGTTTACTCATTACACATTCAAATATGACATCCTGACACCCATTCATGGAGCATGGCAGTCCCTATCCACATCTCCTGCCAGAAACAGAAAGTTCATTTCCAGAATAAAAGTTGCTTTCTTTGCATATGCAGAAGGCTTACTATTCATCAGGCATAATTTGAAACGGCTCCCTTTTAAAAGAGTAAAGTTATTTAATTATTTAATGCTTACATTATTTATGATGACCACTTGTCCGATCACATAAGGAATATTGCTTAATCAGTGCAAGGTTCAAGGAAAGAAAATTCGCAGCCAGTTATACATTATAGCAGTGATGTAATTAAAAGCTTTGTCTCCTCAGTGGGTCCCTCCCTGTGGAAGGACAGCTCACCTTGCCTTGTTTTATGCGGACAAGGCCATGCAACTGGCTTTGAGCTGAGAGAGAAAGCCACTATCTATCACCCTATGTCACCAGATGGCATAGGGTCTGAGAGGTGGGGTGGACTTGACTGGCAATGCTCTTGATGCAGCTTGCAGGCTGCTGGGGGTTTCTGGAGTAAATTTTACAAAGTGGGGGTGCAGCCACCACTGATACTGTGCTTGCCTCTTTTCAATTGTCACTTTTATAGGTTAGCATACAGTGTAATGGGTTTCATTACAGCATTTCTGACATCCACACCATTAGACCTTGCTCTCAACCATTCTCCTCCCTCACTGATGGACTTTGAGCCTTCATATTGTGAGCCTTGAGATCTGAAGACCATTTGCAACCCCAATAAAACATTGCTCATCTTGATTAATCCAGATTGTACACTACAAAAATGAGAAAGCCAGGCTCAAATGGTGATGCTGTCAATCATTAGTGACATGAACTTGGTTGATATTTTCTTTCTTTCTTTCTTTTTTTCTTTCTTTCTTTCTTTCTTTCTTTCTTCCCTTCTTCCTTCCTTCCTTCCTTCCTCTTTCTTCCTTCTTTCCTTTCTCCTTCCTTCTTTCCTTTCTCCTTCTTTCCTTTCTCCTTCCTTCCTTCCTTCTTTCTGTCCTTCCTTCTCTCCTTCCTTCCTTCCTTCCTTCCTTCCTTCCTTCCTTCCTTCCTTCCTTCCTTCCTTCCTTCGAGATAGAGTCTTGTTATAAAGCCATACAGTGCCTGGCTGACTTGTACTCACCATTACTTTAGCATTGCTCCTTGTAGCAATCCTGTTGAGTGCTGAGACTGCAGGAGTGTGTGCCTGTTCGGTCCAGCTTTGGGCATTTCTAGAGCCCTACTGAACTTTACAATTTAAATTTGTTTCCACATATGCATACTGAATATGATATAAGAACTATTATGGTTTAGAGTGTCCCCCACAGGCATATGTGTTTAGACATTTGGTTCCCAGCTACTGGCTCTGCTCTGGAAGGGCTTAGAACCTTTAGGGGGTTAACCTTACTAGAGGAAGGGGGAACTGGGAACAGGCCTTGAAGTTGGGTAGCTGGGGTCCACTGCCTGTTTAGATCTTCTAGGCTACAGATGTGATGAGATTAGCAGCCTCATTCTTCTGCCTCTATGACTTTCTGACCATGATGGACTCTGTTCTTAAGTGGAAGACAAAATAAACCTTTCCACTTAGTTGATTCTTGTCAGGCATATTAGGTCACAGCAATGCATAAAGTACTTACCCATTTACCATCTGCTTCCAAATTGTGGTGATTAAGAAAGGCATCATCTAAGTGCCAGCATCCTGGAAAGGACCATGCCCCTATCCAGGCACTATTGGAATTGAGGATTTTCTGTTAATGTAAACAGTGAACTGAACTTCTTTTCTACTCTCTAATGAGTCTCTCAGGTGTATCATTGTCAAGTTTCATAACCAGCCAAGCACAGCTGACTGCATGCAGTGCTGGAGAGAGGCATGTTTGACTGTGGAAACATCCTTCACTCAAGCATCCAGCTTAGAGATGGAGGCATGTGGACACCACGCTGGTCATGCCCACTAGCCTGATTATCTCCTTAGAATCATGAGTGCCTCTTATTATAGGAATATGGCTTTCACATTCTGAGAGAATATTAGAAAATTACCGAATATGCTATTACTGATTTAACAAGGAAACATTAGGTACAAAAAGAACTTTTAGATTTAGAAGCAGATAAAACCAGCACAAAGTCATTCAGAAAATACATATGTGACTGAATGAAAAAGGAAATCAGTTGAAATCTTACCAATATCTCCCTCTATGTGATATTGTACTAACATTTAATGCCTTCCATCTCTGTTTCCTCATTTGTATCAAAACAAATAATCCTCTTTTTTTTTTCCATAAAGCATTTTTTCTTCTTTTGTAGTGTTGGGAATTGAATCCAGGGCCTTGTGGATTCTTGGCAAGTGGATTATATCCCCAGCCCTCAAAAGACTTCCACTGAAAAATTAATGAAATGATAAATATGGGGAATTGACAGAAATGTTTAATAAAGGTGAGATAAACATGACCCTTTATGCCATCAGCTATGTCATGTCCTGGAGCAGTTGGTCATCAAACAGAAAGAAAAAAAAATGAGGGCTTCGGGCTGTCTGAATATTAGCATTTTGAGAAGCCAACACTTCTTTGCCACAGAGGCAATTGCATATGTGTGCAGGGAGGAAAACATGTAAACAGAAAAGTGCTACACAAAAGCATCAGGGGCTCTGTTTTGGAAAAGATTTCCTACCTAAAGGAACTGTTAAGTGACCTCCCAAAGCCTGGCTTCTTGATGGCTCTTCTGTCTCTCCTCAATGGCGTTCATCTCTCTGAGCCATGCCTGCGTTTGCCTCTTTAGTACGCTAGCTAGCAGGTGCTTGAAAGGCCCTTCTGCAGGTGTGTCTCTGCACCCGACTTGGAACTTTATACGAGCAACAGGAAGGTAGGCAGGAAACTTCTCTATGATCTGCATCAACAAAGAAGAGGCCCCGCTTTGTTTGGCGAAATGCCTGCCAAATACCGATGCCTTTCTTGTTCTTTATCATTGCATTTAATCCTCAAAAACACTCCCACTATCGAGATAAGTGGTCTTATAGATTTATTTTTGAGGTTCTGGTTTTAAAGCGAGACTATTAAGGTACCAAAGAGTGTAGAAATTTGCCCAAGGCTGTACAAGCCATAAGAGGTATATATGGCTTATATACTGAATGTGAGTTTGTCTTATTTCAGAACTATGATTATTCCTCCCCTTGACATCGCCACTGTTCCCTGACTCTTCATGCACTCCAGGATGTGTTTACCAAAGGCACCTGATAATCTGGTGTGCACTGAAGACAGCCTGCAGAGCAGGGGATCAGGTTCTCACACCAACAGTTATTTGCTAACTGTATGGCCTTCAGTAGGTTACTCATGACCTTTGAGGCTCAGCTGCTCGGTTAGCATCTTGGTTGTTGCTCTTTTGCTGTGATAAAGCACCATGGCCAAGGTTACTTATAAAAGAAAGCGTGTAATTAGCCTCACACTTCCAGAGGGTTAGAGTCCATTTTAAGAGAGCAAAGACATGGTGGCAGAAACAGCTGAGAGCTGACATCTCAAACTGCAAGGAGCAGGAGTGAGAGACGGAAGAAAGGGAGAAGAGTACAGAGAGAGCAGGGAGGGGGCATTGGGGATGGAGGAAACTTTTGAAGCCTTAAAACCTGCACCCCATGACAGTTCTCCCAACTGGGCACCAAGTATTCTAACATATGAGCATATGAGAGCCATTCTCATTCAAACCACCACGTCAGCAAAACAGAAAATCATCTCTTTCTGTTGACACCATTATGAGAAATAGGAATGATGTTGTAGGGTACCTGGCATAGAGGACTGATTAAGACTGGTAAATTAACTGGTCTTGTTATCACTTAGCCTTAATCAATGAATCCTGGGGTGATGGATTTCCCAGATCCTACTTGACGAATGTCAGTCAGACAGGCTGAGTCAGATCTTAACTTCCATTTAAGGAAGCACAAGGGGGAGACTGTTGCTTTCTGGAATAGTGGGGATCTCCAGGAGACTAGAGTTCAAGTCACTGTAGGAAGCAGATTTTCACCTTCCTCAGCACTGTCTAGTACCTGAGACAGGGGTGGCACAAGGCTGGCAGGAAACAAAGTTTCCTGCTTACGTGAGTAGCAGCGCGACTCTTTCTGGGACTTTTTTTTTTTAATTCGAGAAAGCATTTAATTGGATTTATAATCTCAGAGAGTTAAGAGTCCACGATGACGTAGAGCAAAGGCATAACAACAGGAAGAGCTGAGGGCTCAAACCTTGATCTGTAAGCAGGGGACAGAGAGCACATTGGAAGTGGCTCCAGTATTTTGAAACCTCAAAACCATGCTCATTCAAAATACCACATTCTACTCCCTGGCCCCCATAGGCTCCAGACCATATCATAGGGCAAAATACATTTAGGCCAACTTCAAAAGTCCCAAGTAGTCTTTCAGTTTCAAAACTGCTCAGAAACCCAAAGTTCAAAGTCTCTCTGAAACGCAAAGGAATGTCTTAATTGTGATCCCTTATGAGATAAAAAAAAAAAAAAAAAAAAAAGAAAGCAGATTACCTACTTCCAATACACAGTGATATAGAATATACATTGCCTTTCCGAAAGGTAGGAACGGGGAAGGGGGAGCACAGTGAGGAAATGGTGGGCCAAAGCACAATAGAAGCACAGCAGCCAGGCAAGCTCCTAATCCTGCACCTTCAACTCTGACGTCAGATGGCTCCCTCCTTCTGGCTTTGCTGACTCTAACATACGTCTCATTCTTGGTTCGACTTCTTCTATGCAGCCTTCCTTGGAAGATATCCCATGGTTCTGGCATCTCTAATATCCTGGGGTCTCCAACATAATTAAACTTCACCCTTACATCCTTACCCAATGGCCTCTTAAGGTCTCTATGCAAGGACACCGTTGCCACATGCCTGATCTCAACATTTCTTAACTGCACAGGAAGATTCCATGAACCTTTATTCATGTCACTTTCACAACTCTTAAGTCAGAATCATGTGGCCAACTCTGCCAAGCTTGGCCAACAATGTGGGGTGAATGCTGGGATAGATTTTGAAGAAACATAAAGAAGATCGGAGTGAATGCGAATAGTGATTTTATTATTTTTTTTTTTTAAAATGGGATAGTTAAAGACACATAGAAAATGGAGCATAATGTGGCAGGAGAAAAGACTGTGTATCTGTTGGTAAAGTGACGTGGGATTAACACAAGATGGGAACTCTGAACCTCACAAGAAAATCAGTGGTCTCTAGTGCTACAAAGAGTTCAAAGAAAAGCTGATTTGATGGTCAGGCAATGAGGAGGTCGGAAAACATCCTTACTATAAGTCAATTATAGTGGTGATTCATCTGGTTGTGGTAGGGATTGAATGAGGTTGTCTAAGTCAAGGCCTTGACACAGTGACTGCCTTCTTGGTGCATAGTAGGTACCAAATTATTATTTATCATTTGGTGACCCTGGTGAGCAATGGTAGCAGAAGTGTGGTAGTGTGCAAGTACTAGATCAGGAGGACAACAGAGGTGATGTCCGTGATGCTCTCCTCTTTTTTCTTTTTTTTTCTTTTTTTTTTTTTTCAGAGCTGGGGACCGAACCCAGGGCCTTGCGCTTGCTAGGCAAACGCTCTACCACTGAGCTAAATCCCCAACCCCCGTGATGCTCTCCTATGGAGAAAGCAGTGACCAGGCTGCTCAGAAGAGCCTGAAATGATGTGTCCTGGTGCTCTCCAGGTTTCTCCTTGTAACACTGAAATGAACTTGGGCACCATAGCACCATGTGAAGAGGGTGGTCTGTTTAACAAGTGTAACATTAAGAACTAGACAGAGTCCTAACTAGGTCATGGGGCCTCCTCACCCCCTGAAGGTAGTTTGTCTACTGTACCCCCATGCTGTTCTGGGGATAAGGAGTAGTTAGGTCCTGGTGTTTTTGTTTTTGTTTTTATCCAAATGGGACTAAGTACCCTAATACAACCGCCAACAAGGGATTATGAGACTCCCCCCCCCCAACCCCCACCCCCTTCCTTGCTTCCATCAAGGAGAGGTGGAGTGGCTGTGGACACAGCTTTAGAAAAAAAAATGTTCTCTGAGTGATGAGTACTGCTTAAATTATTTTACAATTTCACCATGCCAGTACTTAAGTAACCTCAGCACCAGGAGGAAGGTGAGGGAGCACAGGAGTGATGTGGGAATTCGTGGGAATCAGGGAGTTCGCCATTGGCTTTGTGGAGGAGATTTTTTTTTAAATCCAGCTAAAAATTTAAAACAAAAAGAGTAATGAAATTGCAAAATGGACACCTAACCTTTGTCTTTAAATTATATATATGTATTACATATATATATAATGTGTGTATGTATATATTTGTATGTTACATACATATATATATAATTTAGTCTCAGTG
The DNA here is from genome assembly GCF_021556685.1 of Rattus norvegicus. Lineage (NCBI taxonomy): Eukaryota > Metazoa > Chordata > Mammalia > Rodentia > Muridae > Rattus > Rattus norvegicus. Next base: position 41,104,059 of record NC_141540.1, read on the forward strand.
CATATATATGCTCATATTATATATATGTGTGTGTGTGTGTGTGTGTGTGTGTGTGTGTGTGTGTGTGTACATGTACATGTATATATGGATATCGTATATATATGGATATCGTATTTTGGAGCCACAAGTTAAGTCACGGTTAATTTTGTCTTTAAATAAGTCTATCACTTAATACTTTACAACATATCTCTTATGAACAAGGCTTTTTCTCCTGCAGCCTCATTATCGTCATGAAAAAGGAAAGCCATTAAAATGGTTGGATTTTGGAGGCAAGGTAGGGTTTAGATTTTTGATGACCGGCAAAAGTACCAGGGTGACTCTAAGTACAGCTATAGTGACTAGTTTTATTCCCTGCATTGGGCTGGAAATTACTCCTGGACCTGACCGCTGAAGTGATTTGCTAAAGGCCACATAGGTAGTTTGGAAAGCACTGGGACCAGAAACCGCATTTCCTGGTTCCCGTAGCTCCGCCCAGCTTTTCCTGGCACCATACTAAATTTAGAAAACGACACTGGGGGTTTAATTCAGGGGCACCTTGAACTCAATCTCAGTGTAAAGAGTTGCTAGCATAGAACCTTTCCGTGAGTTTCCTAAGCGTTACCAGTCTGAGTCCTTCCAGTTCTCCTGTGACATCAGGCGAGGAGTAGCAATCAGGATGACTAACGGCACACAGCAGGCTGTGGAAAAATACAGGAATGACATTCCAGGTCCCTGGGAAGAAGCAGATCTCTGATTAGAGCTGGATTCCACGTCCTTACTGTGGCTTGGTTACCTGGTCACCCCCACTTCCTGCTTTGTGCTTCTTGAAGCCGGAGGGGAGAAGCCAGAGCAAGTTGGTGAGAGTGCTGTGAAGCATTGTACGCTGGCCTGTTTACTTATGGCTGTCCCTGTGACTTAAGAGTTTTAACCGCTGGTGACTTTACTCCTCAGGGAATATTGGATCTACTGGAGACGCTTGGTTGTCACTAGCAGTGGACTGCTATTGACATCCCGATTTACACAGGGAAGTTCCCACTCTTTTCCCGGAAGAAGATTACTCAGTCTTCATGTCAAGATGTGACTAATGCTGACATTGAGGCACTGTTTCTTTGTTGCTGCAGTTTCTCAAATCATATTTTTTCTGGTCTTCATACTATTTTGATATTTCTTGTTTTTTAAAGCAACATAAAGATTTTATTACTATTGCGTGCATTCTTTTTTTTTTTTTTTTTCCCGATGTAAGATAGAAATGCCTTTTGGAAGGCATCTCACTTTTTAGGTCTTTTATTAGCTACTTACAGAAAGAAAGAAATCTGCACTCAGTTACTAAGAGACAGGTGACAAGCATCAGGGAAGGAACACCTACAGGCTGTTTGAAACTTTAGGTTCTAAGAAAGGTGGGTTTTGCAGGAGGCTTCAAGGACAGAATCCTTTTCCAATGCAGAGGTAAAAAGATAGCGGAGGTAGTTCAACAACAACAACAACAACAACAATAACAACAAAAACAACAACAAACCAAAAAAAACCCTCAAACCCCCCCTCCAAAAAAAGAACCTCTCACAGTATCCTTACTTTGCTTTTTTCTTTTCTTTTCTTTCATTTTTTTTTTTTTTTTTATTAACTTGAGTATTTCTTATATACATTTCGAGTGTTATTCCCTTTCCCGGTTTCCGGGCAAACATCCCCCTCCCCCTCCCCTTCCTTATGGATGTTACCCTCCCAACCCTCCCCCCATTGCCGCCCTCCCCCCATAGTCTAGTTCACTGGGGGTTCAGTCTTAGCAGGACCGAGGGCTTCCCCTTCCACTGGTGCTCTTACTAGGATATTCATTGCTACCTATGAGGTCAGAGTCTAGGGTCAGTCCATGTATAGTCTTTAGGTAGTGGCTTAGTCCCTGGAAGCTCTGGTTGCTTGGCATTGTTGTACATATGGGGTCTCGAGCCCCTTCAAGCTCTTCCAGTTCTTTCTCTGATTCCTTCAACGGGGGTCCTATTCTCAGTTCAGTGGATTGCTGCTGGCATTCGCCTCTGTATTTGCTGTATTCTGGCTGTGTCTCTCAGGAGCGATCTACATCTGGCTCCTGTCGGTCTGCACTTCTTTGCTTCATCCATCTTGTCTAATTGGGTGGCTGTATATGTATGGGCCACATGTGGGGCAGGCTCTGAATGGGTGTTCCTTCAGTCTCTGTTTTAATCTTTGCCGCTCTATTATTCCCTGCCAAGGGTATTCTTGTTCCCCTTTTAAAGAAGGAATGAAGCATTCACGTTTTGATCATCCGTCTTGAGTTTCATTTGTTCTAGGCATCTAGGGTAATTCAAGCATTTGGGCGAATAGCCACTTATCAATGAGTGCATACCATGTATGTCTTTCTGTGATTGGCTTAGCTCACTCAGGATGATGTTTTCCAGTTCCAACCATTTGCCTACGAATTTCATAAAGCCGTTGTTTTTGATAGCTGAGTAATATTCCATTGTGTAGATGTACCACATTTTCTGTATCCATTCCTCTGTTGAAGGGCATCTGGGTTCTTTCCAGCTTCTGGCTAATATAAATAAGGCTGCAATGAACATAGTGGAGCACGTGTCTTTTTTATATGTTGGGGCATCTTTTGGGTATATGCCCAAGAGAGGTATAGCTGGATCCTCAGGCAGTTCAATGTCCAATTTTCTGAGGATCCTCCAGACTGATTTCCAGAATGGTTGTACCAGTTTGCAACCCCACCAACAATGGAGGAGTGTTCCTCTTTCTCCGCATCCTCGCCAGCATCTGCTGGCCCCTGAGTTTTTGATCTTAGCCATTCTCACTGGTGTGAGGTGAAATCTCAGGGTTGTTTTGATTTGCATTTCCCTTATGACTAAAGATGTTGAACATTTCTTTAGGTGTTTCTCAGCCATTCGGCATTCCTCAGCTGTGAATTCTTTGTTTAGCTCTGAGCCCCATTTTTTAATAGGGTTATTTGTTTCCCTGCGGTCTAACTTCTTGAGTTCTTTGTATATTTTGGATATAAGGCCTCTATCTGTTGTAGGATTGGTAAAGATCTTTTCCCAATCTGTTGGTTGCCGTTTTGTCCTAACCACAGTGTCCTTTGCCTTACAGAAGCTTTGCAGTTTTATGAGATCCCATTTGTCGATTCTTGATCTTAGAGCGTAAGCCATTGGTGTTTTGTTCAGGAAATTTTTTCCAGTGCCCATGCGTTCCAGACTCTTCCCTAGTTTTTCTTCTATTAGTTTGAGTGTGTCTGGTTTGATGTGGAGGTCCTTGATCCACTTGGACTTAAGCTTTGTACAGGGTGATAAGCATGGATCGATCTGCATTCTTCTACATGTTGACCTCCGGTTGAACCAGCACCATTTGCTGAAAATGCTATCTTTTTTCCATTGGATGGTTTTGGCTCCTTTGTAAAAAATGAAGTGATTATAGGTATGTGGGTTCATTTCTGGGTCTTCAATTCTATTCCATTGGTCTATCTGTCTGTCTCTGTACCAATACCATGCAGTTTTTATCACTATTGCTCTGTAATACTGCTTGAGTTCAGGGATAGTGATTCCCCCTGAAGTCCTTTTATTGTTGAGGATAGCTTTAGCTATCCTGGGTTTTTTGTTATTCCAGATGAATTTGCAAATTGTTCTGTCTAACTCTTTGAAGAATTGGATTGGTATTTTGATGGGGATTGCATTGAATCTGTAGATTGCTTTTGGTAAAATGGCCATTTTTACTATATTAATCCTGCCAATCCATGAGCATGGGAGATCTTTCCATCTTCTGAGGTCTTCTTCAATTTCTTTCCTCAGTGTCTTGAAGTTCTTATTGTACAGATCTTTTACTTGCTTGGTTAAAGTCACACCGAGGTACTTTATATTATTTGGGTCTATTATGAAGGGTGTCGTTTCCCTAATTTCTTTCTCGGCTTGTTTCTCTTTTGTGTAGAGGAAGGCTACTGATTTATTTGAGTTAATTTTATACCCAGCCACTTTGCTGAAGTTGTTTATCAGCTTTAGTAGTTCTCTGGTGGAACTTTTGGCATCACTTAAATATACTATCATATCATCTGCAAACAGTGATATTTTGACTTCTTCTTTTCCGATCTGTATCCCCTTGACCTCCTTTTGTTGTCTGATTGCTCTGGCTAGAACTTCAAGAACTATATTGAATAAGAAGGGAGAGAGTGGGCAGCCTTGTCTAGTCCCTGATTTTAGTGGGATTGCTTCGAGTTTCTCTCCATTTAGTTTAATGTTAGCAACTGGTTTGCTGTATATGGCTTTTACTATGTTCAGGTATGGGCCTTGAATTCCTATTCTTTCCAGGACTTTTATCATGAAGGGGTGTTGAATTTTGTCAAATGCTTTCTCAGCGTCTAATGAAATGATCATGTGGTTTTGTTCTTTCAGTTTGTTTATATAATGGATCACGTTGATGGTTTTCCGTATATTAAACCATCCCTGCATGCCTGGGATGAAGCCTACTTGGTCATGGTGGATGATTGTTTTGATGTGCTCTTGGATTCGGTTTGCCAGAATTTTGTTGAGTATTTTTGCGTCGATATTCATAAGGGAAATTGGTCTGAAGTTCTCTTTCTTTGTTGTGTCTTTGTGTGGTTTAAGTGTAAGAGTAATTGTGGCTTCATAGAAGGTATTCGGTAGTGATCCATCTGTTTCAATTTTGTGGAATAGTTTGGATAATATTGGTATGAGGTCTTCTCTGAAGGTTTGGTAGAATTCTGCACTAAACCCATCTGGACCTGGGCTCTTTTTGGTTGGGAGACCTTTAATGAATGCTTCTATTTCCTTAGGAGTTATGGGGTTGTTTAACTGGTTTATCTGTTCCTGATTTAACTTCGGTACCTGGTATCTGTCTAGGAAATTGTCCATTTCCTGAAGATTTTCAAGTTTTGTTGAATATAGGTTTTTATAGTAAGATCTGATGATTTTTTGAATTTCCTCTGAATCTGTTGTTATGTCTCCCTTTTCATTTCTGATTTTGTTAATTTGGACGCACTCTCTGTGTCCTCTCGTTAGTCTGGCTAAGGGTTTATCTATCCTGTTGATTTTCTCAAAGAACCAACTTTTGGTTCTGTTGATTCTTTCTATTGTCCTTTTTGTTTCTACTTGGTTGATTTCAGCTCTGAGTTTGATTATTTCCTGCCTTCTACTCCTCCTGGGTGTATTTGCTTCTTTTTGTTCTAGAGCTTTTAGGTGTGCTGTCAAGCTGCTGACATATGCTCTTTCCTGTTTCTTTCTGCAGGCACTCAGCGCTATGAGTTTTCCTCTTAGCACAGCTTTCATTGTGTCCCATAAGTTTGGGTATGTTGTACCTTCATTTTCATTAAATTCTAAAAAGTTTTTAATTTCTTTCTTTATTTCTTCCTTGACCAGGTTATCATTGAGTAGAGCATTGTTCAATTTCCAAGTATATGTGGGCATTCTTCCCTTATTGTTATTGAAGACCAGTTTTAGGCCGTGGTGGTCCGATAGCACGCATGGGATTATTTCTATCTATCTGTACCTGTTGAGGCCCGTTTTTTGACCAATTATATGGTCAATTTTGGAGAAAGTACCATGAGGAGCTGAGAAGAAGGTATATCCTTTTGCTTTAGGATAGAATGTTCTATAAATATCCGTTAAGTCCATTTGGCTCATGACTTCTCTTAGTCTGTCTTCATCTCTGTTTAATTTCTGTTTCCATGATCTGTCCATTGATGAGAGTGGGGTGTTGAAATCTCCCACTATTACTGTGTGAGGTGCAATGTGTGTTTTGAGCTTTAGTAACGTTTCTTTTACATATGTAGGTGCCCTTGTATTTGGGGCATAGATATTTAGGATTGAGAGTTCGTCTTGGTGGATTTTTCCTTTGATGAATATGAAGTGTCCTTCCTTATCTTTTTTGATGACTTTTAGTTGAAAATTGATTTTATTTGATATTAGAATGGCTACTCCAGCTTGCTTCTTCTGGCCATTTGCTTGGAAAATTGTTTTCCAGCCTTTCACTCTGAGGTAATGTCTGTCTTTGTCTCTGAGTGTGTTTCCTGTAGGCAGCAGAATGCAGGGTCCTCATTGCGTATCCAGTTTGTTAATCTATGTCTTTTTATTGGGGAGTTGAGGCCATTGCTATTGAGAGATATTAAGGAATAGTGATTATTGCTTCCCGTTATATTCATATTTGGATGTGAGGTTATGTTTGTGTGCTTTCATTCTCTTTATTTTGTTTCCAAGACGATTAGTTTCTTGCTTCTTCTAGGGTATAGCTTGCCTCCTTATGTTGGGCTTTACCATTTATTATCCTTTGTAGTGCTGGATTTGTAGAAAGATATTGTGTAAATTTGGTTTTGTCATGGAATATCTTGGTTTCTCCATCTATGTTAATTGAGAGTTTTGCAGGATACAGTAACCTGGGCTGGCATTTGTGTTCTCTTAGGGTCTGTATGACATCAGTCCAGGATCTTCTGGCCTTCATAGTTTCTGGCGAGAAGTCTGGTGTGATTCTGATAGGTCTGCCTTTATATGTTACTTGACCTTTTTCCCTTACTGCTTTTAATATTCTTTATTTTGTGCGTTTGGTGTTTTGACTATTATGTGATGGGAGGTGTTTCTTTTCTGGTCCAATCTATTTGGAGTTCTGTAGGCTTCTTGTATGCCTATGGGTATCTCTTTTTTTAGATTAGGGAAGTTTTCTTCTATGATTTTGTTGAAGATATTTACTGGTCCTTTGAGCTGGGAGTCTTCACTCTCTTCTATACCTATTATCATTAGGTTTGATCTTCTCATTGAGTCCTGGATTTCCTGTATGTTTTGGACCAGTAGCTTTTTCCGCTTTACATTATCTTTGACAGTTGAGTCAATGATTTCTATGGAATCTTCTGCTCCTGAGATTCTCTCTTCCATCTCTTGTATTCTGTTGGGAAGCTTGTATCTACAGCTCCTTGTCTCTTCTTTTGGTTTTCTATATCCAGGGTTGTTTCCATGTGTTCTTTCTTGATTGCTTCTATTTCCATTTTTAATTCCTTCAACTGTTTGATTGTGTTTTCCTGGAATTCTTTCAGGGATTTTTTCGATTCCTCTCTGTAGGCTTCTACTTGTTTATTAATGTTTTCCTGTGTTTCCCTAAGGGAGTTCTTCACGTCTTTCTTGAAGTCCTCCAGCATCATGATCAAATATGATTTTGAAACTAGATCTTGCTTTTCTGGTGTGTTTGGATATTCCATGTTTGTTTTGGTGGGAGAATTGGGCTCCGATGATGCCAAGTATTCTTGGTTTCTGTTGCTTGGGTTCCTGCGCTTGCCTCTCGCCATCAGATTATCTCTAGTGTTACTTTGTTCTGCTATTTCTGACAGTGGCTAGACTGTCCTATAAGCCTGTGTGTCAGGAGTGCTGTAGACCTGTTTTCCTCTCTTTCAGTCAGTTATTGGGACAGAGTGTTCTGCTTTCGGGCGTGTAGTTTTTCCTCTCTACAGGTCTTCAGCTGTTCCTGTGGGCCTGTGTCTTGAGTTCACCAGGCAGCTTTCTTGCAGCAGAAAAGTTGGTCTTACCTGTGGTCCCGAGGCTCAAGTTCCCTCGTGTGCTGCCCACGGGCTCTCTGCGGCGGCAGCAACCAGGAAGACCTGTGCCGCCCCTTCCGGGAGCTTCAGTGCACCAGGGTTCCAGATGGTCTTTGGCTTTTTCCTCTGGCGTCCGAGATGTGTGTGCAGAGAGCAGTCTCTTCTGGTTTCCCAGGCTTGTCTGCCTCTCTGAAGGTTTAGCTCTCCCTCCCACGGGATTTGGGTGCAGAGAACTGTTTATCCGGTCTGTTTCCTTCAGGTTCCGGCGGTGTCTCAGGCAGGGGTCCTGCCGCTCCTGGGCCCTCCCCCACGGGAACCCAGAGGCCTTATACAGTTGCCTCTTGGGCCAGGGATGTGGGCAGGGGTGAGCAGTGTTGGTGGTCTCTTCCGCTCTGCAGCCTCAGGAGTGCCCACCTGACCAGGCGGTGAGGCCTCTTTCCCAAGGGGTCTGGGAGCAGAGAGCTGCTGTATTGCGTGCATTCTTGTGCGTATGATAAGTGCTGTTGTATGAAGTTCAGAGGACAACTTTCAGGAGTCAGTTTTTTCTTCCACCTCGGTGAGGCAGGGTCTGTTTTGTCTCTGCTGTGCTGCATGCTCCAGATGAGCTGGCTCTCAAACTTCCAGGCCATTCTCCTGCCTCTGCCTTTCTTGTGCTTGGGATTACAGATACCCAACCCCTCGTCTGGCTCCCCTAGGCTCCAGGGTTTGGGCTCAGGTTGTGAGGCTTATGAACTAAGCGATTGTACCCACTAAGACATCTATTCATCTCCCCCACTCCTGCCTTTTCCTTTTGGGTCAGGGTCTCAGTATATAGATCAGGCTGGCTTGGAACTTATGATCCTTCAGCTTCAGTCACTATCACATGCCATTTCATCTTCTTACTATAAGTGGAGACATTTTGGCTAGCTTTAGTGGTATTTGATCTTTAGAGTGTCAAATGTGAGGGAGCATCTTGTCTCATCTTTATAGATTCTGCAGTCAGTGCACAGAGTCTATACCTTAAGCAGTCCTGCTTTGTATGGTGTCAAGGTCCTCTAGGGTGACTGAAGAGATGGCTGAGTGTTTAAGAACGACCACGCTATTGCAAAGGTCCTGAGTTCAGGTCCCAACCTCCATGTCAGATGACTTATTATTATTTCTAACTCCAGCTCTATGGAATCCAATACCCTCTTATTTCCACACACAGACATACATACACATGCATATAGTTTAAAAAAATAAAATTATCCTCCTTAGTGCTACCATTTTCCAATTCTGAAAAAGGCTGATGCATAAAAAAATGTCCTTTGAGTTCCTGCCTGAACAGCGATGTATGTAAAAACAAATGATAATTCCTCTTAGAAACCCATATATGAGCACCTTTAGTGATACTTGATCTTCAGAGTGCTAAGTGTGGACATCTGCTCTCATCTTTATGGATCTTGCTTTGTATGATGTCAAGATCCTCTATAGTTACTGAAGTGGTTAAGAACACTTGCTGCTATTGCAAAGGCAAAAGTATATATACATATATATGGAACTCAGAGTAGTGGTGTGTATATGGTGGTATGATTTGAGTATGAAATATCTCCATAAGTTCATGGGACAGAGGGTGGTGGTATGTATGGTGGGTGACTTGAGTATGGAATATCCCTATAGGTTGATGGGCCACAGAGTGTGCATGTGGTGTGTATGATAGTGTGATTTGAGTATGTAATATCCCTTAGGCTCATGGGGCACAGAGTGTGTATGTGGTGTGTATGGTGGTGTGATTTGCCTGTGTAGGCTCATGTGCTTGACCATTGGCTCTCCAGCTCATTGTGCTTTTTGGTAGGGCTGTAGAACCCTTAGGAAGTAAAGCTTTGCTGGAGGTAGGTCTCTAGGAGAAGGCCTTGAGGTTTTATAGCCCAGCCCTTCTAGTCCTCTTTCTGCTTCCTCTTCCTGCCAGCAGACCTTCCCTGGCTATTGCCACACCCTTCCTGATATGATAGACTATCTCTCTCAAGAATGAAAGCTAAATGAGCCCTTTCTCCCCTCAGTTGCTTTGGTCAAGCATTTTGTCAAAAAAAAAAAAAAAAAAACATGCCTCACATGGTCAGACTTGAGGCCCAGCTCTTTCCCTCTTTCCTTGGAAGCTTAAATCCACTGGTGGATAGTGCTATTGACAGACGGCACTTCTATGTGTTGCAGAACACTGGTTGTGGTAAAACATCAGGGTGTAATGGACACTCTTGCAAATTCAAGAGTTTATTCTCCAGGCATTTTCTTAGGGGTACCGTGTAGCATGGAGCCATGGTTTGGCCTGAATTCATTTATGGAGGGCTGTTGCAAGGGTGTAGGCATATTGGCTTGTTTGCTTGGTTTGGAAGGGAGAAGAAGCAATCCTTTTGAATCATGCGTTATTTTGGGAGAAGGGCAGGCTGGGTGTGTTGCTTATGCCAGCAGAAGCATGACTCCCAAGAGGACTCATTGCTCCTGTCACCGAACATCTTTGTGAGTCAGATGGTTGTTCCACGGCATCATTTGCAGCTCAAAGAGCCCCTCAAGGAAGAAGGGATTGTTTAGGTTAGAAGGCCAAGGTCCAGCAGTGCTTAGTAACTCTAGTATCACAGTGTTTGTTAAGGGGCTGTGTCTACTTAGGAAGCCAGTGTCTACTTTCGAGCAAACTGATGCCAAAGCTCATTATCTATCATTACTTAATTGTTCCCAGGAGTGTAAAGCCTCCTTTGGAAGAACAGAGTCTAGAAAAATAAACCTCAAGCCTAAATACACACATGGCCTGTCTCTGAACACCTGTGTATCTATGTGACCGGGTTTGATGGTCGCTTGGAGTCTATTTATATACACTGAAAGTTAGGTGCCTTACTTAGTTAACCGCTCTTTAGGAATCCAAACTTTGTCCTCAATATTCTTTTGTCCTAAGAAAGGATTTGAAATCCTTACATTTAAACAATATTGTTGCATTTTCTGTGGATGTATATGTTGTCCTAAGGTCTTCTGACAGAGCCACTGGATTAGAATCGATGGATTAGAACCCCTGTATCAGAACAAGAGTTTTTGTTTATTTGCTATATCAATCTCCAAATTTTCCAACAGTGACATCATTATTCTTTGGAGTGGTTGGGGTGTTTTCTCTAGAAGACCTTATTTCCCTTTTAGTGGAAGCTCTTTAACCTGAGGCAGCGACCATGCGTGTCATTGCTTCTGCCAACACACTGGTGTGGGCAACTGTGGGTAGATCATGTTTTGTGAGAAAGGAATCCATGGCAGGTGTAGAATGGTGTGAAGATAATTTTGAAAGAAATCTGTCTATCCTACCTAAGTGTTCACAACACAGAGCCAGGAAGGGTCCTGCAGTGGGGAATTCTGAGTCTGAGTTAGGACCTTTGTTACTGAAAACAGGACTGGATTTCAGAAAAGTTACATATGAGAAAGGATGACACAAAGGGCAGGTGAATTGTTTCTTTTCTCTTTTTCGCCACTTCATCTCTCTCTTTTCTTCTCTCCTCCCTTCTCTCCCTTCCTTCTTGTTCCTAATCATTTTGGGGGGAGGGGGTGTTATTTATTTATTACTTATTTGTTTTTGAGATGGTATCTTGATGTATACTCCAGCCTGATCTTGGACTTACCCTGTAGCCAACTTGAGTTTTAACTCATCCCAATCCCCCTGCCCTCAACCTTCCAAGTGCTGGGATTATGGCCAAGAAGCACCATATCTGACTGAATTTCTTTTACGTTGGTAAAATAGATTTATGGTAAATATATTACTATATGTCCTAAAGAAATTTACCATTAAATTAAAACTTTGCATATACTTTGTTAGATGTAATTTTAAAGGAAATGGAGATCAGGGCTCTTACTATAGCTAGCTATAGGAAATATAGCTGAAACTTAGCTACACTAAAACATTTCTGCTTTTATATGAAGGCAAAACTACCCATCTTCTGTCAGAATGTGATGACAGTTAAAGCAAGGCCACACATTGGAACAATCCAGTGATTGGGCGAGATCAAACCACAGATTCAATTCTGGCTTCTTATAGTCATATACATTTTGGAAAGATAATTTTTTCCTGCTTTAGGATTGGGTCTTTGTTTTTATTTCTCTATCTTTGAATGTAATGCAAAACATGTTTAGTATAGAACATGTAGAAAATATAAATATATACTGATTGGTGTTTCATGCATTATAAGTAGCAAAAACTAGTAAGAAGTCATTAATAAAAATAGAAAAATGTATTGAAAGAGTATAAGTAAGCTTTCAGAATGGATAGGAGGACAGAGAACCAATTTATGTAACAGGACAGGAAAAAGGGCAGTTCTAGAGATCATATGGAACTTGTTTGTATAGGACTGGAGGAGATCTTAGGACTGGAGATCTGGTATTCTTACATCTCACGATAGCATGGTTAAAGATTATTCTTTTTTTAACTCATTTATTTATAAATGTACACTGTCACTTTCTTCAGGCACAACAAAAGAGATCATCAGATCTGATTACAGATGGTTACAAGACACTATGCAGTGGCTGGGAATTGAACTCAGGAACTCTGGAATATCAGTCAGTGCTCTTAACCGCTGAGCCATCCCACCAGCCTGATTAAAGGCTATTCTCAACTAACTAGGTCCTCTTCAGCTGCAACAAGCTCCTTGGCTCCTACTGTACAAGCAAACAGAGCCTGGCTAAGGAAGCCCCAGTGACCCTCTTCGATCTCTCCAATGGGAGACAAGGAAGCACAGCATTACCTCATTGAGAGGCAGAAGACACTCCCCAAAGGAACCTGGGGGTCTTTGTGGAGAGCAAGAATGTATGGTGGGACAGGAAAATGAAGACAGTTATTTAAACCACAATAATTCCTCCACACAGTGATAATACTCGGTGTTCTTAGTTTTCTTTCCAGACTTTATTTACAGCATAACTGTGAAAAACAGATTAACATTTTTTCTATATATAGCTTTATGTCTCAATTAAAATATTACCATATGCTATGAGCCATTAAACATACTTCTAAATATTCTAATAACTGCATAAAATCTCATCTTTTGGCCAATCTACAACTATGTGAAACTAATCTGTAGAAAGACATGTTGGTTGCCTTCAGCAGTCTACTATTATAACCCAAGGTCTAGGGGGAAAAACATGGGCATTAGTATCTACAGTGATTCCATTTAAAGTTCAGTTCCACTATTCATTTAGATAAGCATTCTTAAGTAAACTGTCTAGCCTCTGAGTCCCAGTATTCTTACTGTAAAATAGGGCTTGTAAAATAGGGTGAAATATATCTCGTTATAGGGATTCAACTTGACATGACTTCAGCCATTATAAGTTATAGTTATCATGCTTGACTCAGAGTAATCCAAGTTCCTTTTCCAGAAATCTATAAATAGAGTATTGAAGCTTTGCAACAAGATCCTGGTTTCAGAAAAGTGGCTGGTGCTCTGATATTAAGGTCCATTCTAGTTCGGATAAAGCCACTCTCTTCCTAATCTATATAACCCCTCCTTCCCCTTGTCGCATATTGCAAGGATATGCTTGGTCTTGATAAAGTCAACAACCATACTTCCATCCACAAGTCCTTCCAATACATTGCCTTGGTACACTCATCTGCCACCCTTCCCCAGGTAGCCTCTTTAGGGTCTTTCTTTGACATGTTGCAGCCAGTTGTGTACTAGAATCAAGCTATTCTAGAGAGACATGCTGAATTAGAGATGATTCTAGGCAGTCTAAATCTTCACAGACTAGGGCAAGACAGTCTAGACATGGGAGGCAGACTGTCTTACATTAGCTGGGATGAGAGGGTATTTGAGCACCTAAGGGAGGGTGGATTTAAGCAGGAGATGGCAGGAAGGACAGGACAGTGAAATGGGAAGTCATAGTGGCATTTAGCAAGTCAGGGAAATGCAAGGGTAAAAGTTATAGTAAAGTACAGATGGAACAAGGTTTGGTGGCTCACAAGCCATCTCAATACATAGGAGGCCGAAACGGGAGGATTGTTGCTTGTTTGACACCAGCCTTTGACACATAGGCTTCACAAGAAAACCTCAGAAAACAAAACAGAACCTAAAGAGAATAAGAACAAACAGTAGACAGTTGAGAGGAGAATGAAAAATAGCATAGATAAAGCCGTGGAAATATTTTTAAGGAAACATATTCAGAGAACAGCCCAAAGTACACATGGGAAGAAAGCAAGGGGAAGATTTGAGGAATCATTAAAACAACCCTACCTTTTGCTGCAAGGTACAGGGAAACTAGAACTGAACAGCAGCCATGGGTTAAGAGGTCTTTTGTTTGTTTAACTTTGACCCTTTTCATGAGTGAAAAGGGCGAGAGGTTAGACGAGAAGATAGCATGAAGAAACATGTTAGAAGACTAGAAAGGAGCCAGGAGGGACCACAGGAGGATGCTACTTTCTAAAGGATGCAGTGCTTCAGCCAGTGGGAAAGAAGAGGCAATAGATGTAAGAAAGAAGAGAAACCTCACTCATTTGTTCCCTTCTTCACTGGTTTCTTCAGGATCCTAGAAATGCGATGCCTACTACGCACTCTGAACTACTCTACACACTGATGTCATGATCAAGGCAGTGTCGTCACACTTTCAGGAGAGGAAAGAGTATAGCGGGGGAAATAGATGCTAAAGAATGACCCAAAACGAACTCATGTCACCAGGCTTGCTTGGCAAACACCTACTGGGCTATCTTGCTAACCAACCCTATCATTGAATTCTTGATTTTTTTTTTTTATCTCCACCTCCAGAGCGCCAGTATTGCAAGCATGTTACTATCACACTTCACTGAAGTTCACGAACAGAGGATACCAGAGCTGAAAGATAGGAAAAGGCTTGAGACCTTATGATCTCATGGAGCTGCTAGCCTGTGCTAGGATCTGGAACTCTGTTCTGAGATTCAAATAAGCCTTCCCGATTTTAACCGCTCTTTGGTGGTGTGATGGCTACTCTCAGTTGTCAACTTGATGAGATGGAGAATCACTTGGGGACTGTCTCTGGGCATTCCTGTGTAGGATTATCTCCATTAGGTTAATTGAGGTGGGAAGTCCTGCTACTATGGGTGGCACTAGGTAGGATCCGAACTCTACAAAATGGGGGGAAGTGAACTGAGTACCAGCATTCATCCTTCTGTGCTTTTCAACTATGGATATAATGCAGCCAGCTGCCTCAAGCTCCTGTTACCCATGGCTTATCTGGGATATTGGACTGCAATCTGAAACTGTGAGCCAAAGCGAACTACTTTCATTTAAAAAGGGAAAGACACAAGCATGACACTGGGGGGGGGGGACTTAGGAAGAAAACTTCAGAGAGCGAGATGTGTTGCCATAGAACACTGAAATCAGCTCCCTGTCTTGCGATGGCCGTACGTCTGAGGAACCGATATGGAAGCTGTGGACTGTGGGACAGGAGGGAGTCAGCCATGTGAGGCTGAGGAACCACAGACAGAAAGCAGAATGAGCAGTGTAGTCACCCCAAGTTGAGCTTGGAACATTGGGCAACACAAAGAAGCCAGAGCAATGGCAGAGGTGAAGGAGAGTAGGACCACAAAGGGAGGCAGAGGCCACATCTTGAAGGGCTTTCAAGGTCAAGTATTTGCTATAGTTTTGAGAGTAACATGATTATATTTACACTTCAGAAGGATGGTGCTGGTTACTGTGAGAATGTACTACAGGAAGCAGGAGCAGAAGATGACCAGTTAAACAAAAGAGAGAGTCAGTTAAAAAAAAAAATGATTGTCCTAGTCAAGACAAGTGATGGTATGGCTTAGACTGTGGTGTCAGTGATGAAATGAGCCTGTATTTCAGAGTGCAGTAAAGGGACGTGTTGATGGATTGGGTGTGAGGGTCAAAAGGAATGAACAAGCACTTACTGCTACAGGACAGGAGTGGATGGCAGATTGCTTTATTGAAGTAGGGAAGAGTGGAGGGATGTGTAAATCAAGAGCTCTGCCTTGCTTGGTCAGTGGACAATTTATGGAGGAGCGTGTTACCTCCAGGTCTGTGCTCACTGCTGTACCCGTGTCTCTAGGTTATGAAACCCATGTAAGAACATCCTGGGGGATTCTACCCTTGACCTTAGCCACTGTTTCTTGAACTCATTTCCCAGTTCTGTTCTCCTACTTTGGCTCTGTCCTGTTTCTAGAAAAAACATTTGTCTTTTTCGTATTATTCAACTTTTCCACCTGAATGTCAGTTACTTTCGTGTCTCAGCGTTAGCTTCAACTTCAAGATATCCTGTCCAGTAATACAGCGTTTCCTTGACTTGTGTTACCCTTTAATTGAAAAAGCCCTAAGAAATATCACCATCCAGAGCACTCTTTCTCTATGTTTTTGGGAGGAAAATTCACCTACTATAATGTTGAAGCCCTAAGCAAATTCAGCCAATTATTATTAAGTTCTGCCAATGTTACCCTTAATAAAAAATCCTCCTTTGTTCCAAGTACCAACTTAAATGAATCGCTTGTTTAGATTTTAATAAACATATCTAGATTGAGATTTTAATTAAGCAGATACACTGTTTCAAGTGAGCATTGACTTATACTTGAATCTTTGCGGAAACTTCTAACTGGTTTCCTCTTGTCCCATCAACAAGTTTCTCACAATGTAATGTTGTTGTCCCCCTGAGTCACATCCAGTGTAAGCCAAGGTGATTTTTACAACACAAATTTGACCCTGGACTGTCCTTTTGTGGTTGTTCTTTGTGACTATATTAATTGAATTTCCATGGCCATGATCCATCTGGTCACAGTCTGAATTGACCAATTTAGAGGAGGAAAGGTTATTCAGGCCCATGGTTTCAGAGGGCTCAATCTACCATGGCAGTAAAAGCATGAATGACCATCTTAGAACATGTCGGGCAGGAGTCAGGATAAAGAGCATAGAGGAAGAAGCCAGGGGAATATAGCCCTCAGGCAATGCTTCCAGAGAACCATTTCCTTCACCTTCAATGAGCCCCCTCACTTCCTACCTTTTGTTACCTGCCAAATGTTCTTTTCACAATACAAATCCAAACAAGGAATGTATTTATTAGGTCAAGGCCTCATAACTTAATAGTATCTGGAGATATCCTTGAAGAAACATTAGGAGGTATGTTTCAGTGAATTTCCAAAGTATTTTTCAATCCAATCAAGTTGACAATCAAGATTTATCATAACATTTACTCTTAGGACAAAGCCTGGTGATCTTGTATGCCTTGACAGAGATGTGACTGCATCTCAAATGGCTTATGTGCTTTGCGCTTATTGCTTCTAGACTCTTCTGAACTTACTTGAGTCTGTGTGATTAGGCAGATCCACCAGAAAGTGAGTGTGCCACTTTGGAACCAAAGTGTGCAAGAGGCGAGGGCCATCTCCACATTTCCTCTCCAGCTGTTGTGGTCATCCCAAAAGCCATACTCTGAGAAGCTAACATTAAATGATAGCAGGATCTTTTGTGTCGTAGGTACTCCAAAGAGACCATCTCTGAAAAGTCATCTGACCTGGGTCAGAGTTTGTTTGACAGATGAATGCTTTCTGGTTTATAAATGCCACTGAGCTTTAGAGTTTCGTTTCTATATTACCACTTGGACTGTTTGCTCAGTGAGCGTAACTCTCACAGTCCAGTGTGCTCTACCCAAGCCTACTTTAGCCTGTTCTGCTTTGAAGGTCTGTGAGACATTCTCATTTCCTCTCTGCCTACCATTGTTCCCCACCTATTGGACAAGGTCAATCTCTTCCTCTTCATGTTTTCAATATATGCATTTTGTCAAAATCATACTCCCCTCTTAGGACCCAACCTAACTGTCACTTCCTGAGGAACAGTTACTCCTTCCCAGGGCTTCTACTCTTCTTGCTTAGTACATTGCATTGTATTTGGTTGTTGGCCCTGCTGGACTCTCAGTTTTGCCATGGTCCAGACACCATCTCTTTGTCTATCATGGGATCTCAAGCCCTTACCAGAGTGTAACATTTTATAAGATTTCATTATGTATCGTTTAGTGACAGAATGATGAATGCATCATTAGTAGGAAATAAATAAAAGCAAATAATATGGAAATGGCAAAATAGGGGAGAAATAGTAGTGTATAGCCTTCAGCTTGTGAGGTAACTAGAGACAGTCAGTTATGTTAGCAACATCTTACATACCAAATTTTGGTGCTTAATGGATGTTCTCATCTGCACTCTGTGTTATCACCTGAATTATTAGAAGAACATACAATCTTGTTTTTTAGAACCCCAGAAGCCTCCTACAGCAGCACATGGGGCAAAGTTTAGGTGTTTTAGCATTGACTGACCCATAATCAGTTAAAAGCTGACCTCCCCATCTTTCCTAATCAAATTACATTTTATTTGTCCATTCCTATATGTGATCTCTATCCCATCCAAATACATGTGAAGGTCCTACATGTATTTGCCCAAAGACATTCACGTTTTTCTTCAATGGCTCATCTCATATAGAGAGCAGTCAAGCATCTTAGCACTCTGTCATTCTGCGATGCTGTGCCTGTAGTTTGTGTTGGGTGGTCCTGGAGAAGAACAGCTTCTTCATATCTGTACCACTCTCACTAAGGATTGACGACTTCTTGGTAGAGGACTCTTGTCATTCCTTCATATATTCTTCTCATTATAATGCTTAGCCCAAAGAGAGGGAAGCTTCAGAAAGCTTATGAAACACAGGCATCACAGAGGCAAGGCTGTAGGATCATAGTGGAAGTCCTTTCTAGCTCTGTCCTTAAGTATTTGCTTTGGTTGAGTGGCAATATGAGTAGAGAAAATCGTTTACTTTTTGTCCTATTTTATTTTTTAAAAGGCTATTTGCCACTTCCTTATAGGTTTCAAAGGGCTGTATAAATACAGACAGCATATTTCAGATCCCATGGCTATTTACGGTTTGGTAGCAAAATATGCTTCCAGAATATAAATATATGTATATTCCAGAACATATATATATTACATATATATATATATATTTCTGCCAATTCAAAAAATATAGCTTTTCCTATTGCCTAAAATTTTACTCCACCCCCACCCCAGCTTTTTTTCTAAGGTTTCTTTCTGGGACACACATAGAGTTAACTTTTTCTTCTATCTTGAGAAAAAAGGAGTTTAATTTACACTAATCTTCTTTTTCTAATTTTAAGTGTGCTGTGAATTGCTGTTTAATCCCTCACCCCCAGCCCACAGGCATTTAGCCTTCAGAACTGGAGAAATTCCATTCCTCTTTCCTCATCAAAGGTGTTGTAGTGACAGGTCATTAGTCTTGACAGGTCTCCAAGATTGTGTCACAGGCCCTGGGATGGCATGCTGACAAAACACCACATGGCTCAGAGGGAGTGGGCCTATCCTGAGGAACCTCTCAGAGATGCTCCCAACATCCTGAATGGCTGTGGATCCTTCACAGGATGTCCCACATCAAGCTCCATTGAGTGGCTTTCAGGTTCCTTCTCACCCACAGGGCCAGGGATGGATTTATAAGGCTGCTGCTCCACCTCAGAGCAGACAGCAGCAGGTGAATGATGCTCCTAGAAATAGACTGTCTCCTCAGGGAATTTTGGGGAGCAGCTTGAGCAAGTTTGGGAGAGATTCTTGATCTGTGTTCAGATCTAGGGATCCATCAGGTCCATCATGAAACAAACATGGATACCGGCAGGAGCTTACTAGTCTCCCTTATGAGTGGTCTAGACGGACAACCCAGACATATACTATATTAATCTGGCTAAAAGATTCCTAAAGAAGGTTCATGACTATGAAATAAGTATGTCTGAGTGTGTGCGTGAGTGTGAGAGAGAGAGAGACAGACAAAGAGACAGAGAGACAGATACAGATAGACAGGCAGACACACCCAGACTGGGGGTGGGGGTGGGGAGAAAGAGATAGACACACAGAGAGAGAGAGAGAGAGAGAGAGAGAGAGAGAGAGAGAGAGAGAGAGACCAAGACAGAGAGACAGAGATACACACACACACACACACACACACACACACAAACACAGACACACACACACCCTGGGAAAGAGACAGACAGACAGACAGGCAGGCAGATATACCCAGACCCGGGGTGCCGGGGAGACAGACCAACACCCTGGGAAAGAGACAGACAGACAGACAGATATACCCAGACCCGGGGTGCAGGGGAGACAGACCAAGAAAAATAGAAAGACACACACACACACACACACACACACACACACACACACACACACACACACAGAGAGAGAGAGAGAGAGAGAGAGAGAGAGAGAGAGAGAGAGAGAGAGAGAGAGAGAATGCATGCTTCCTACATGTTTTGGCATGAGTGTGTTTCATCCAGCAAGGACAATGGTTTTGGCTTACAAGTGCAAAGTCCTGCGTTCCCTCTGTGAGGCACTCTGGGTTGTGTTGTACTCAGCAAGCCCTTTGTCTAATGCATTGACACCTTAATGAAAAACAAAAGGTAGATTCATCAAAAGAGACAAGATTACCAGAATCATAAATGGAGACCATCAGGGAGGCCAGCAACAATAATAATAATAAATTGTGGCTCTCATGCACAGAAACTTGCTTTTCTAAGGGGCTTTTGATAATTACCTGTCAAGGTTTCGGTTTCCACACCCACTCCTTGAATGAATGGGGCCTATTTATAGCTCATGAAATTCGTGTATTTTCCTCTTGAAGTGCATTCCATTTCCAGGCATGAAGAGGGCAGGGATTATTTTATTTTTCCAGAGGGAGAAAGTGCCAGAGAGCCTTTTTTTTTTTTTTTAAAGAAATTTATTTAGCAAAGCAAAATGACAAAGAAGCAATGGGGAAGAAACAATCAAAAACCAATAACAAGGGGCAACTTGGATGGTTTGAAGACAAACCGTGTCTCTTCTGTGTCTCTCACAGAAAAGTGCCTGCTCTCTCTGGGGTTGTTCAGTGCAAGAGATGTCTAATATCATGTCTTTCAGGTGCAGGTAGAAGCTGAGATGAGACGGCGGCATAAGCCATACCAGGGAAGACGGGAAAAGGAGAGCTGGCAGAGAATCTACCTTAAGAGTATGGGAGCCTGAGGGATTATAATTTCTCTTCCCTTCAGGGTGTTCTAATACAAATGACTGAAAATAATAATAATAATAATAATAATAATAATAACAATAACAGCAACAACAACAACAATAAAGAGACTAGAGGTTCCAGAACTGCAGTTTTTCTCTTTGGTTTAATTCATAGAACTAAATGTGGGGTTTACCTGCAAGGGCAAGAGATAGAGAGCCTACACTTCCATTAGGGAAGAGAGTTGAGTGAGGACATACTAGCCAATACTATCTGTGTGGCCCTGTGTCTTGGAACAACTCTACTTTCTGCTGTTACTCAGCAGTCCTATTTGTTTTATGGGTACATTGGCATAGAGTCTGTCTAGCCCCTACTTTAAGTTTGAACCTTAGCATCCTTAAGTCCTTAGAGCATAACTGGGGTTAGTCAGTGCTTACTCAATGAATACCCAAGTGAATGTGTCCCTTTAATGGTTTCTCTGCGCAGGTCCCACCTCCAGACCCTGCCTTGGGTGCTCTTTTAGAATGAGAAGGGTTGTTGGTGGTGACGGAACCATCATTTATAAAGGCTTGCTCACTGACTTCCTTCTCTGAGTGGATGGGAGCCTCTGAGATGGGTTGTCATGGCCATACCACCTGCTGCCCATGCTGTGATCCATCATCTCCTCCTCTTGAGTGCAGTCTGGGAATAAGGACTCGCCTTGGACAGACTATGGCAGAAGTGACAAGCTGCCATTTCTGAGGTTATGTTCCAGAAAGGCAGTGACCTCTGTCCCTTATCTTTCTCAGTCTTTGCTCCCTGGGGAAGCTGCTGCAGTTCTCTGTCTGTGGAGGACTGGTGAGTCAGGGCAGGATCTCCTGAGTACCTGGGGTCTGTCCACACTGACGAAAGTGAGCCACAAAGTGGGTTCTTCCCCAGGTCAGCCTTGCGACGACTGCCACCTTGATAGAGAGCTCAACGGCAGCCTTGTGAGAGACACTGACCAGAGTCTCAACCCATATCATTGGCGAGATAATAGATACTTATTTGAATCCCCTGTGTCTGTCCTTTTCAACTTGGGCCGGGCAGGATGGCTCCTGCAAAGAAGGGTGGCAAGAAGAAGGAGGAGGAGGAGGAGGGAGGAGGGGAGAGAGGAGGAAGAGGAGGAGGGGGAGGGGAAAGAGGTGGAGGAGGAAGGGGAAGAGGAAAGAGGAGGAGGAGGAAGGGAGGAGGAGGAAGGGAGGAGGAAGGGAGGAGGAGGAAGGGAGGAAGAGGAGGAAGGGAGGAGGAGGAAGGGAGAAGGAGGAGGAGGAGGAAGGGAGGAGGAGGAAGGGAGAAGGTTGATGATGATGATGATGATGATGAGGAGGAGGAGGAGGAGGAGGAGGAGGAAGGGCTGTTCTGCTTTCAACAGCATGGTAACCCAAGGATATGTCACCAACATTCACAAGCACAATCATAGAGTGGGCTTCAAGAAGAGTGGCCCTCAGACACTCAAAGAAATCTGAAAGTTTTGCCATGAAGGAGATGGGGGGCTCCAGATGTGTGAATCAACACCAGGCTCAGCAAAAACATCTGGGCCAAGGGAATAAGGAATATTCCAAATTGCATCCGAGTACGTTTGCCCAGAAAACGTAATGAGGATGAGGATCTATCAAACAAGCTGTACACATTGGTAACTTACGTGCCTGTTACCAAACATTCAAAAATCTACAGACGGTCAATGTGGGTGAGGACTAACTTGCTAACTGTCAAATAAAGTTGCAGAACTGTCAAAAAAAAAAGGTACTTATTCTTTGAAGGTAATATTTATATTTTTTGAGAATTTCACACAAATATACATTTTGTATACATTTTGATGTTTACCCCCACTCTTTCTCTAACTCCCCCTAAATCTACCCCACACTCTCTTAGCTTTGTGTCCATATGTCTCAAGTTTCTACTACTTCTTCTCTTCCTGCCACTTGCGGCCATGTGGTCCCCATTCTTAGGCATTCTAATGCTCTGGAACATAAGCCAGAATAACCTTCCATGGCAAAGGAGCATTAATGAATACAAATTATTACTGGGTGCTTTACTGAACCTGCGAACACGACAAGGAAATAACAAGGAGATGAGAAGAGGTTCATAGGTGGGGTACATCCAAGTTGACCCCAAGAATAGGGTTTGTCGAGGAGATGAATTCAGCTCAATTACTAAAACTGAAAATAGTTTTATCTTTTGCTGATTTTCTGTAGTTGTGCCACAAACATCATTCACTCTTTTCACATCACTTCATCACTCACTGGTTGCTAACGGAGACGTGCCATGCATTGTTTAGTTGGCTTTTACCCAGAGAGAACAGAGCTCAGAAAGCTAACTGCAGGCAAATCTGCTGTAATGTTTCTCCTCCCTGGGGGGATGTGGGAGGCCTGGCAAAGGGCTTCAAGGGGTCCAACTTCACTCAGTGCTCCCTGATCTCAAGAGATCAACACAGGCATAGAAGCTCATTTCCAGAGGTGATACTGTTGCATCCCTTTGAAGGTGTCCATGCCTGCAGGACAGGTAAATGCAAGGCATTTGCAACTCTCCACAAAGGAAAGCTTGCTCTTTCCCCCAAGGCTCAGGTCATACTCCTTGGCTTCTGGCTCTTTCTCAGAATGTCTGTGCCTCTTGTGTTTAAAATAACAGGTATCCAGAACTACTGAGGAACTCGGTATGACACAGATGTCTGTGGAACCGACATTGCTCACGTCAGACAAGGATGGAATCAGTCTGTGTCCACACATAGAGGGCTAGATAAGTACAACATACATTGCATGTACTAGAATGATATTCAGCCAGTTCAAAGAAGGTCATTTTGGTTAAAAAATTTTAATATTATTTACTTTGTCAGCATGAGTAAACAGGAGGGCATTGTGTTAAATGAGATAAGACAGACATGAGAAGACAGATATCAAAATGACCACATACATATATGGAATCTAAACAAGTTTATCTTGTGGCCGAGGAAAAAATAGAACGTTAACTACTAAAGGTTGGGCAATTTTAAGACAACGCACCAGGAGAGAGGTGTTGGTGAAAGGATATTACATTACTGTAATTAGATAGGAGGAAATAAGTTCGGGAGATCCAGAACCCAGGACAGTGACTATAGGTAAGGACGATTTGTTGTGTACTTTAAAAAACTGTGGACTGGGTGCTGTGTTTCCCTCGCGAAAAAGCCAATGCAGTAGTTAGATTAATTCTTCTGTGTTGAGCATGTGTCTCAAATCATCACGTGGTGAATGGCAAATGCATGTGATCTTACATGTCAGAAAAAAGGAATAACACAAACTGAATCTGCAGTTTGTGCACCTCTGGGAGCCTTCCTAGAAATACAGGCTTAGCTGGAGGATATGATGGGGAAGCACAAGAGCTGCTGCTCAGATGGCCTGGGCTCAGACCCCGTTTCTGTTCCGTTCACAGCTCACGCACCGCCACCTCCTGCCCTGCTGCAGGAACCTCCTAATCAGTCTCCCTGACCTCTTTCCCATGGCCATCTTTCTTTCCCAAATGGTGGACACAGATAACCACTTAATTGATTTGTTCCTCCTCCTCCTCCTCCTCCTCCTCCTCCTCCTCCTCCTTCTCCTCTTCCTCCTCCTCCTCCTCCTTCTTCTTCTTCCTTCTTCTTCTTCCTCCTCCTTCTCCTCCTCCTCCTATTATCCCCTTATTCTTATTATTATTCTTATTATTAAAAGTGCATGCCTATTACTTAAAAATAAAACAAATAGAAAAGTGCATGTAATGAAAAATAGGTTTGTTATGCCAACTGCTAGTCCCTAAGGCCCTGTTCTTAGATGCAACTAAGTCTTAGGGAGTTTATTGCTATGAGGAGACACTATGACCAAGGCAACTCTTATAAAGGAAAACATTTAATTAGGGTCTGGCTTAGAGGTTCATAAGTTTAGTCCATGACCTTCGTGGTGGGAAGCATGACAGTGTGCAGACAGACATGGTGCTGGTGAAGCTGAGAGTTCTACATTGGATTAAGCAGACAAGAGGAAGAGAGAGTGTCTTAGTTAGGGTTTCACTGCTGTGAGCAGACACCATGACTAAGGCAACTCTTATAAAGGACAACATTTAATTGGGGCTGGCTTACAGTTCAGAGGTTCAGTCCAGTATCATCAAGGCAGGGGGATGGGTGGGGGGAGGATGGCAGCATCCAGGCAGGCATGGTACAGGAGGAGCTGAGAGTTCTACATCTTCATCTGAAGGCTGCTAGTGGAAGACTGACTTCCAGGCAGTGAGGATGAGGGTCTTAAAGACCAAGCCCACAATAGCACACCTACTCCAGCAAGGCCACACCTCCAAATAGTGCCACTTTTTGGACTCAAACCATGACAGAGAGTGACACACTGGGTCTGGCTTTAGCATCTGAGATTTCAAAGCCCACCCCCAGTGACACACTTCCTCCAACAATTCCACACCTATTGCAGAAAGACCACACTTCTTATAACTCCATGCTCTACGGAGGCCATTTTCTTTTAAACCACCACAAACCATGTTCACAATTGAATGGATTACTTTCAAAATCATTGTTGTAAATACATATGCATATACATACATACATACATACATACATATATATATATATATATATATATATATATATATATATATATACACCAATTATATGTTTTGTATATAGGATGTACAAGAAGAAGCTCTCTATTAGCATCCCCTAAGGGTTTGAAAGAAATAGCACCCTACCTTTCGTTGTGGGTTTACTAAAGGTATTATGGAACAGCAGAGAAGATTCAAACAGCTCCATGTGGTGCTTGGAAATTTGCCCTGTTGTAGGCTGAATGAGCATGGGGTATAGATCCCAGGAGCCTTAGCATTTCCTCGATGTTGGAATCTACCCCTGTGATCTCTGGCGGAAACCTTAGGGATGTAATAATCTCTCTCCCCTCCATAGTCCAGAAGTTTGATGGCCATGCCTCTCACAGCCTCTCTGACTCAGCCTCAGCAGATGTGCAGCAGTCTGCTGTCTTGGTCTAGGGCTTCTTGCTTGGAAAGGGAGTGACGTCACACGCTCGCTGGTGGCTGTGAAAATCATTGTCATTGTCCAGCTCCTTAGAGCATTTCGTAATGATGACCCAAATTGCTTTCTCGAGTGATTTTGGTTTGATTGAAGCCTGTGTAGGGGTATGAATAAAAGAGTGATGCCCCACATTATCAGGGACTTCAAGATCCAGCCTAACCTGCTCACTTCCCTCCTGAATGGGCGACAAGGAATGCCGTTCCTTCCATTTTCTGTTCGTCTTATTAGATTTGCATTAGATCCCAAAACATCTAACACTACTTCCTGGGGGTGGGGGGCAGTTAACACATTTTTCTTATTTTTCAGAGTAGTTTTCTTCCTAAAGAATGAAGTGTGGCTGTTTTCTGTTTATGGATCCCACCTATGCTTAGCAGCCACAGGGTTTACAGAAAAGGGTTGGAGCCTGCAATATAAAAGGGCACAGATCCAGCCTTTTGGCCACGGTGGTTGGTTCAGGAATCTAATGGTTATGAGGTCGGGCTTGGTTTGACTTAGTCATCATAAAACTGTCTCTCATTCTCCTTCTAAACATGAGTGAACACTATCTGTTGCTGGACAGTATTCCAAGAGAGGCTCAGAGGCAAAAAGACAATATATAATCTGGAAAAACAATTTGAGTCTCTTAGAAACAAAGCCAGACCCTTGGTCAAACTATATTTTTGGGTGTTTGATCTGAGCAACCAAGAAATAAGTACTTTTAACTATTTTAAGCATTTTTGTTGGTCTTTCTATGCCTGGAAGACAATGAATAGCATCTCGATATTGTTCTTATTCCACACGAGCCTGCCTGTGCCTTACCAATCTTCTTAAATTCACTTCCCTCCAAGAGCTTTCCTAATGACTTTCAGCTGAGTTTAGTCACCTTCGGCTTTGCTTGCATTGGGGATTTTTTTCTCCTGTTGTGATAATAGTGAATGATTTTTTTTTTCTTTTTTCTTTTTTTTCAGAGCTGGGGACCGAACCCAGGGCCTTGCGCTTGCTAGGCAAGCGCTCTACCACTGAGCTAAACCCCCAACCCCATGATTATTTTTAATATTCTATTCCCCCTGTGAAAGGACGAGTAAAAGTGGGACCATATCTACCTAGTTCAGGAAAGGAAGGAAGAAGGGAAAAAGAAAGGAAGGAGAGAAGGAAGGAGGGAAGGAGGGAAAGAGGGAGGAGGGAGGGAAGGAGTTCAGCGCTTTAAAACAAGGTTCTGCCACAAGCCTTACATGTTAACTGTTCAATAAGTATAGATTGAATGTAAAAGTGAATGAGTGGCAGAGCATATTGTAAATAACCATTGTAGGTAGTGTAGGCCCGCCTTTCTCCCCTCCCTCCCCTTTCCTCCTTCCCTCCTTCCCTCCCTCCCTCCTTCCTTCCTTTCTTCTCTCTCTCTCTCTCTCTCTCTCTCTCTCTCTCTCTCCCTCCTTCCCTCCCTCCTTCCTTTCTTCATCCCACTTCTTTTTTGAGACAAGATTTTATGCACAGCCTGATCTCACACTGCTCATCTCGTATATAGTGCTGCCTCTGAACTCCTGATCCTCCTGCCTGCACTTCCCCAAGGCTGCGATGACAGACATGGATCCTCATGTGTAGCTGATGATAATGTACTCTCTCACCATGATTTTCAAATGAGAGTTAGAAGGTCTCACAGATTGAACTACAGTGGTCTGTGTTTGATTCAACAAAGTTTCCTGAAACTCCAGGGTGCAGTTTTCCAGTCTCTGCCATGGAATCGCTGTTGTATGGGTTTGTTTCTGATGGGCAAGCATGTCACTGTATTACAGGCCCAGTCCTGGGAAAGAGGCAATCTCCTGAGCCCTTGGGTTTCTGGCTTGGGGCAAGTCTCCCAACTTCCACCTATACTGTCCTTATCTCTAAAGTGAGGATGATGATACTGTCTGCTTCACAGGGCTTTTGTGAGGATTGAATGATGTACTTTGCCTATCTCAGTAATGTATTTTTGTTTAAAGAGATTCACTTCATTCATTCATTCATTCATCCATTCATTCACTTCATTCGTTCACTTCATTCATTCATTCATTCATCCATTCATTCACTTCATTCATTCATTCACTTCATTCATTCATTCTTCATTCATTCATTCATCCATTCATTCACTTCATTCATTCATTCACTTCATTCATTCATTCTTCATTCATTCATCCATCCATTCACTTCATTCACTTCATTCATTCATTCACTCACTTCATTCACTCACTTCATTCATTCATCCATCCATCCATTCATTCTTCATTCATTCATTCATTCTTCATTCATTCATCCATTCATTCACTTCATTCATTCATCCATCCATTCATTCATTCATTCATTCATTCATCCATCCATTCATTCACTTCATTCATTCATTCATCCATTCATTCATTCATTCATCCATTCATTCACTTCATTCATTCATTCATTCTTCATTCACTTCATTCATTCATTCATTCATTCATTCATTCATTCATTCATTCATTCTTCATTCATTCATTGTTGCGTTTGCCCAGCTGTGTGTACCACAGCACAAATGTGAAAGTCAGAATTTGCAGAGGTCTGTTCTTTCCTTCCAACATGTGGGCCCCCCGCAATCAAATCAGGTAGTCAGGCTTGGCAATCAGTGCCTTCATCTGGTTGAGCCACTTCCCCAGTTGTCAATCGTATTACATGGTAAGTACATTTCACAGTGATGTCACGTGTGGCTCTTCACTGGTGCACCACTTGGACCACACCTGCCTGAGTAACCTCACTTTCTATCATGCAGCAAATAGCAGACGTGACAGGGTGATGGCGTGCAGCTATCCTCTTCTACAGCACAGCTGGATCTCTGCTTCTGAGCTTTCCAGATGGGGTTTCTCTTAACCATCTAGTATAGTGGTTCTCAACCTTCCTAATACTATGACCCCTTACTACGGTCCCTCATGTTGTGACTCCCAACAATAAAATGTTTCCATTGCTACTTCATGACTGTAGTTTTGTTAGTGTCATGAATTGTAGTGTAAATGTCTGACATGTGACACATCTGATATGCGACCCCTGTGACGGCATCCCCGGTCCCCAAGGGGGTAGTGGACCCACAGTTTGAGAACCATTGATCTAGAACGTTTTTTTAAGATGACCAATTCAATAACACATCGAACTAAACTGACTGAATGCTAGATTTTAAACATTATTCCTTCCTGATTCTGATTCTCATGTAGCCCCGTGATTGTGAACAGCTGTCGTTCTCCAAAGACAAAAAAATAATGTAGTTGAGGGAGCATTTATCTTGAGTTTACTGTCCGTTGTTGGTTGGAATGTAAATAGCCCTGAACGTGCCACTCACTGGGCAAGGCTGTTGCTTTTCACAAGGGACAAAATAGCCTTGCTTTACTTTAATAACCTGCTTGTGGTTGGCCCAGTCATGGGATTCTTTAAACACAGCAGAGTGCTGCTTTATCGTTTGCATGTCAATGAGCAGACAGTCGGGATAATATACAGGCTGCCACATCCCGAACTCTGGGACTGTGCGCTGTTGAAGTGAGAACTGTGTTCTCGTGGATTCATTCACACACATCTTCCAAGCACAGGTGGCCCTGGCTGAGGCAGCTGGACTGCTTATCAACTGGGTACACTCTATCTGGTCAGAAATGAATTTCTAACTACGAGTGGCTGCGTGCGTGCGTGAGTGCGTGTGCGTGTGTGTGTGTGTGTGTGTGTGTGTGTGTGTGTTGTGTGAGCACCTATGTACATATGTGCAGGTATACATACCCATACATGCATATGTGGCCAGAAGTCAACGTTGTTATCTTCCTCTATTGTTTTGTGCCTTAGGGTTTTTCCTTTCCTTTCCTTTCCTTTCCTTTCCTTTCCTTTCCTTTCCTTTCCTTCCCTTCCCTTCCCTTCCCTTCCCTTCCCTTCCCTTCCCTTTCCTCCCCTCCCCTCCCCTCCCCTTTCCTCTCCTTTATTCTTTTCTTTTCTTTTCTTTTCTTTTCTTTTCCATCAGGGTCTCTCACTGACTCTGGAGCTCCTGCCCTTTTGACCACACTGGTCAAAAGTCCTTAGAATAAATTCTCTGATTTCCAGTACTAGGGTTATAGACATGTACCCCCTTTTTACATGACTGCTGGGGACCAGAAGTCAGGTTGAAAGCATCACCACAACCCTCTTTGGTAAAAGTAGGCTATGATGATTTGCTCTCGCGTTTCCGAAGTTGCATGCAGTTCACGAGATAGAATTTTTTAAACTTAGCGTTGTCTCCATGGGGAGCTTAGATTTTAGGGTTCGGGAGAAAACAACCCCCAACTTGTTGCTGCTGCTGTGACTGGGTCCCCAACACTGTCTTTTCATAGTGTTGGAAGTGAATGGCATGCTGTCCCTCCCCACATACCAGTGAGAGAGGAGGCAGTGAAGGAGGAGTTGCAGGGCTGTAGGCTGATACAGAGTCACACAGAGAGCTAGCTTATTAATTTAGTGATCACCTTCTCCCCTTCACAAGCTCAGGGCCACTCCTGTTGCCTCCTTACTGGACCTTACCTTAGGGGGCAGCATGTAAGGACACTTCCGTCTCAGAGCCATGGCTAGCACGGGCACTTACCACTTCCAGCAGTTTGGTGAGAACATGCCCTTGAACCTCACCACAGATCCCAGTTGAAGGATGCACTGGGGAAAAAGCCATTTTGGGAAAATCTCAAACCATTCAGATTTTTCTTTTCATTAGATTGAAAACTGTTGAAGCTATACTCATCTTTAGTAAAACAGAACACACATAAAAGACAGGGTGACAACGAGGAGCAAGCTTAGTCTCTCTCTCAGGGCTGTTCTAGCATCCACCTCAGGGTTAGTCATCTAACTCTTCTCTAAGTGTACAATCGATGAAAACACACACACACACACACACACACACACATACATACACACACATACACACACACAGACACACACACACAGACACACACAGACACAGACACACACATATACACAGACACAGACACACACACACAGACACACACATACATACACACACATACACACACACAGACACACACACAGACACACACAGACACACACAGACACACACAGACACACAGACACAGACACACACAGACACAGACACACACACACAGACACCCACACACAGACACACACACACAGACACACAGACACAGACACAGACACACACAGACACAGACACACACACAGACACACACAGACACACACATACACACAGACACAGACACACACAGACACAGACAGCACAGACACATACTGGTGGTGGGGCAGGTAAGGATTTAGCCCAGGATGGCCTCTAACTCCCTATGTAACTGAGCAGAGCCTTGTTCTGGCTCTACCACCTGAGCACTGGGATTATGGATGAGAGACACCGTGGTTCCGAGTTCTGTCTTGATGCTGGAGTGCATGCTCCACTAGGGCAGACGAAATGAGAAGGGCTACTCGCATTTTACCCTTCGCCTCCATTGGATTTTGGGCTTGCAGGAAAGCTGATATGTTAGAGAACACCTTCAATCCCAGCACTAGGGAGGCAGAAGCAGGTAGACCTTGGAGTTTGAGGCCAGACTGGTCTACACTGGGAATTCTAGGACAGCCACAACTACACAGAGAAACCCTATCTAGAAAAACAAAATTTTATGTTCTGTGTATGTATATATGTTATGTGTGTGTGTGTGTATGTGTGTGTGTGTGTGTGTGTGTGTGTGTGTGTGTGTGTGTGTGTGTACCTGAGTGTACAGGTACCCTTGGCAGACAGAAGAAGGTGTCAGATATCCTGGATCTAGAGTTGTAGGAAGTTGCAAGAGCAGGATGTGCTCAAAATGACTGACCCATCCATCTCTCTAACCGTCATCATCTGGAATCCATCTCAGCCTTGACCTTCTGGTCTGCCTTACGTCCTCGTGATAGGGATACAGGCTTGCATCACTAAGTGTGTTTTGTGCAGTACTAGGGCTGAACTCAGGGCAAGCATTCTACCGTTTGAGCTTCATTTCCAGCCCTAAACTTTGGATTTTTACTTTTCATATTTTCCCAGGTTAGCCATATGGCATGATCCTCTCTGGTACCACTGGTGGTCGCAAGCTACACATGGCTCCCAGACAGCTACCTGATCCCAAGGGAGGAGACAAGGATCTACAGTGTGCAGAGTTGCCAATGTTGGCTAGATATTGGTAAATCGTAAGCTATTTTCACACTTTGGTATAAAATAGGCTTTGTTTTAGAGGACCGTGCTGAGCTGTTGACTATTACATGTTTTCTTAGCATGCGTCAGATAAGTGAGGCTGAGCTATGAGGTTCAGCCAGTTAGATCTATTAAAAGTTATTTGATGTGTAATACTTTGATTTTTCAAATCAAGGAATAAGCTTAGTGAAAGCCAGTGAGAATCCGTATTATCTTTTAAAATCACTACTAAAACTCAGAAAGAGTCATTATTACACCTTTTTATTTTAGGGCAATAACACCTAAGACAGAAGTATCAATAGTACACTGTTCAGTAAGTCACGCAGAAAGAAAGTAAGAGAACAGGGATTTGAGCTACTGATCTTGGCTGATGAACACTAGTCAGCAGAGCGTCTTCCTCCCAGCCTCTGGAGAATGGCTGCCAAGGCCAACATGAACTTATTGGGTTTCTTCTGCCTCTGCAGTACTTCAGGATCTTTCCAGACCCCGGTTCTCACATCCCATTGCCTCTGTCCAGCCCTGTTTCCCACATTCCATTTCTTGAGAGCTGGCTGCGGCTCACTGGCGGGTGGCCAGCTGGGAACTTACTTCACGATCATGTGTAGCAGGAGTAAATGAGTTAATGCGGTCCAGATACTTACAGACTCTTGGCATAGGCTCTCACCAATGTAATCACAGCTTATTATCCTTTGAGGCAACAATCATTCTTTCATTTGCTCCATAAACACCGAGTGGCTGTGATGGCCTGGGTCCTGGGTTGGGTCCGCATTAGTATTTGTGACGGGAGCATTTTGGAAATGTGATGCCCCATTCATCGGACTGAGTTTAATGGTGGAGTCCTGGCACCTTGGCAAGCAGGCTTTTTGGCCCTTCTCAGCTCTCATTAGCTCAATGGTCATTGACTACTTATCTGAACGGCTGGTCTGGCTGGCACCACCTTTGAAAAAAGTGACAGAATTTGATTCCATTGCAAAAGAAAGAAAAAAAAAAAGAAAAAGAAAGAAAGAAAGAAAACAGCTTGTCTATGGTGAGATGAACTTTCCTTTTTAAGATCTAGAAAATGGCTTTTCTTTCTTTTTTTCCCCCCTTTTCTTTTTTTCCAGACTGAAAAAAAATAAAATAGAATCTATAAAATGGGAGTTTAACTGCCCTAGAATCCAATTTCAAAAGAGAGCCTTTCATGACATCTCAAGACATTTTGTTTTTACCCAGTTAGTTTAGGTGATTCAGTTTTTCTTTGGTCTCCTTCTCGTCCCGTGAGAAAGATTGCTTTTCTGAACAGGATAAACTTATATGACACTGTGTGGTTTTGCTTTGACTTCCCAATCTTGTGCCCCTGTCTCCCACTGGGTAATGGTCATCTGCTAGCACGTTACCGACAGTTTTTCTGATTCCGAAATGACTGTCGTCTGGAGTCCTTAGTGATTAGGAGTCACAAGGCAACAATGGGCAGGATCCTGAGATCTAATGAAGGTTCTGTCAGGCCAGATTTAGGTCTCCTTAATGAGGATCTGCCTGCACCCACTGTCTTTACCACAGCCCCAGGGGTCTTTGGGGCCAGTGAATAATTTCCTTTATTTTTCTATACAGAGTGCGCAGGGGGATGGGTATCAGCCAGAGGATTCACGCGTCTTAGGCAGTCAGAGGTCATGTGTTGGGTGGGTGATTTACTAGGTCATCTGAGAAAAGCATGTGATGTTTTCGTATTTGGTTTTTCTGTTTGGGAAAGCATGGTTATTCAGATGAGGTTTCCGCAGGGAAGTGCTATTGGGCAGGCGTACCACAAGGGAACTCTTTTAAAAGAAAGGAGAAAAAAGGCTAGAAAGATCCTAGGCGGTCCCTGTGGTGAGATAATATGGGGGAAGACATTCAGGTGACTGCTGTGGTGGCTTGTGGAGACTGCTTTTTTCTAAACCCAAGACAGTGAAACTGGGGATGTAGCTCAACTGGTAGAGCGCTTGCTTAGCTTAGCATGGATGACATCCTGCGTGGGATTCCCACCACTGCGTTAATCTGGGCGTGGGGTTGGACATGTTTTTGATACGATTTAATTCCTATATTCAGGAGCTGGAGGAAGGAGAATCTGTACACATAGATTCATCTTCTGTACATACCAGCCTGGACGACCAGAACAAAACAACCAGAAATTGGGACAACATCGTGAGCAAGTGGAACATACACCAAAAGGTGAAATGCTCAGAACTGAGCTTCAGAACACGGATGGCCAGCCTCCCTTGGTAGCTCTGGTCTTGTGCTGAATTTGTGACCGGAAGGCACACAGATAGCTCTGGAAGGTGTAGAGGTTAGCACACTCCGGCTTTGTCCCATCATGGTCCAGACGGTCCCAGCTCTCCCAGAGTTGCCATGGTTTTAGAGATACTCCCAGAAACTATCAAGAGTTTATGAGGGGTGACAAAACCTCAGATGCAAACATATCTGCGGCAAAGAATAGATGAACTTCTGATTCCTGTATGTTCAAACCCTAGTTCAGCAATTCATCCACCTGGGCAAAACAGTGGGGGTGGAGCTTTTCCTCCTCCTGTTTTCCTTTGTTTGGTCCCTTCGCTTGTTTCAAACTATCAGCAAGAACCAGTCCCTTCACGTAAGTAAATTTCCCACTGGCAGGGTCCCAACACGCAGACTCACAGTTTCTCCAAAGAGATTCATTCTCTGCTCAGTGCGTGGTGGATGCGCTGGGTGCTGCCTTAGCCCTGCCTGGGCCTGTCCTAGCAGCTTGTACAAATGTAAACACAGGCTCTACAATGGTGGCCCACTGTGGAGAACGGGACTTGAGGCCAGGACACACCCAGAAATGCTCTCCTTCCCTTGGGTTGCTCTACCTGCCCTGTGTTGGGTTTTCCCTGGGGCTTTATAGTGGAGACTCAAAAGAGGAGGGTTCTAAAGGGGGTAAAAAGCCATCTGTTCTGAGCAGTGGCAATTTGCAAGTCTGTGGTATTCTTCCCTTTAACAACTTCCTCCAATGCCTGCCCGGATGGTAGGGAGATAGTTATGTGGGCAAGGCTTTAAATGCCAGATCCACTGTTCATTGTTTTTACTAGCTCACCTCAGGAGTGGACCTCGGTACCCTCAAGAATAATTTAATTAAGCAGACTGTGGTATGCATCGAAGTGCTTTTCCACATTTAGCTATTGTTTCATTTACAATGACAGTGCAAATCATAGCCTTTGAAATTTCAGCTGGAAGGAGCTCTCAGAGAACTTCATGGAACCAACCACATCTCCCTGGAAACATGCATGGACAACCAGTTTTCATACCACAGTCGACTTGAATAGTTACTTCTCTCCTACGACATCAAGCATGCTTAAACGATTCAGGCAAATCGGAACGAATTCCACACACTCAAACAGAAGAGCCAGCCCATAGGTTGTCTTTAGCGTGACCTGAGGAACAACAGTTTTTCACTCAAGTCTATCGTAGATGTTGCTTTTGAAACTCAGTGTTACCAGGCACCATGGTTTGGACATTGCTGTTTGCTGTTCCTTTGAAGAAGAAGAAGAAGAAGAAGAAGAAGAAGAAGAAGAAGAAGAAGAAGAAGAAGAAGAAGAAGAAGAAGAAGAGGAAGAGGAAGAGGAAGAGGAAGAGGAAGAGGAAGAGGAAGAGGAAGAGGAAGAGGAGGAGGAAGAGGAGGAGGAGGAGGAGGAGGTGTAGGAGGAGGTGTAGGAGGAGGTGTAGGAGGAGATTTGGAGGAGGAGAAGAAGGAGAAGAAGAAGAAGAAGAAGAGGAAGAGGAAGAGGAAGAAGAAGAGGAAGAAGAAGAAGACATCCTTACAGATGTCTTTTAGAAAAGACGAGATAATATTGGATTGCAGGGGTTCTGCTCAGACACATAGCCACTTTCTGAAAAGAAGAAAAGAGAAGAAAAGAGAGAGGGTATCAAGTTATGTCTTCCTGTGGGAAGTGCCCTTGTCCCACTTTCAGTGGCTTCTGCTGGGCTCTTGTCCCAGGATGTCCCTCCATTTCTCTGTCTCTTCTTGTCCATCGTTGAATATTCAGGACCAGATTCATCCAAAGGGACCTTTGGAGAGAGGCAGCTTTCACATCTGTGAGACTGTACTGCTGGGATTGCTCTGGAACCTGTTGAAGGATGAGGCGAAACAGCCAGACAGAGACTGGGAGCCAGAGTACACGGGGGCGAACATCCAGTCCCGAGACTCCGTTTAAATTTCCAGATCCGTGTGAGGCTAAATTCAAGTGGTTTCTGGCGTTTGCACTTAGTGTGCATCAGCAGCCATTTCTATATCACAGTTGGTTTGAGTTGGGTCTGTTTCATTTACAGCCCCTCTCACCCTGATTCCTACCCCGAGTGATAGATAGATAGATAGATAGATAGATAGATAGATAGATAGATAGATAGATCACCTTCTCCTTTACGTTTCACACAACTCCTTTAAAGAACCAAAGCAGCTTCAGAAAGGCGCAAACTCATGCATTGAGGTCTCTCTATGTGGAGTAGCAGACCTAGGTCTCAAACTCATCCATGTTTTATTCTAAAACTCTAGGCTCAGCCTGCAGGAGTCAAGTAAGCCAGGCCGTTCAGTACCAGCCGGCAACTTGCATAGCTGGGAGATTCATTGAAAAACAAATTAATTCTTTGAGGGTTTTTCAAAATGCATTTTGATCATATTTACCTGCTCACCTATCTCTTTCCAGACCCATCCCCCATTCCCTACCCACCAACCTCTTTGCTTGTGTTTTTTTAAATTTGTCAGGACCAATATCTACTGTCCAAATAGTCTTGGATGTCTGGAGAGTGGCCCCTGGAGAGTGGACTTCTTTACTGGGGGCTACACTGTTAAAGAAAATAGACTCTCTCTTTTCAGTTTTCAACAGCAGTTGACAAACCGCTGCACTAATGATCCCGAATGGTTTATTACTAAGCCAATCTTAGGGGCTGGGTCCTCTTTGCCTTTTCCCCAACAGCCCCTGCTCCCCTTGTTCTGGTCTACATTCTGAGTATTCTCAGGATGTGTATCACCTAAGGATGAGGGAACCCCCCCATTTTTAATAGCATTTAGTTTGGGGCACAGAAGACCAGGCTTGGGGACCAGAGTGTGGCCTAGAAACCAGATGAGGAGGTTTTTATTTTCCTGATAAACTAGAAACAAGGAGGCATGAGCTTGACCCCATTCCCTCCTGTGTGTGTGCATGTTTTATAGAGCGCAGAGTTCTTTTTGTCTTGAAAAGGCAAGAGACCAGGGTAAACACTAGCCTGGGAACTGTGGTTCTGACTCCATCTGGGAGGTCAGCTGTGCACCCAGGACACCCGAAAACCATGATGTGGTAGATAACAGCTCCCCACTGCCTGCCACAGCTGAGCTCCTCCCAAGAAGGCGAATCTCAGCTCCGTGAGACCCAGGAAACGGGCCACCTGCCACCTCCTTTGTCCCCCTCAAAGGCCTCTTGTTTAAATCCTTGGGGGATGTTTTGAGAGAGTAAGGTTTTCCTTGGAGTCTTGAAAGTATTCCTGAATTGGAAGTGCTCAAAAGCAGACAAATGAAAGTCACAGGCTTTGCACAGGAGGGAGCTGCTTTGTGGACCTGTAGGGTTAGGTAAAGAGATGTGGGGAGACTGGGGGCAGGTGTGCAAACAATCCAGTCCCCAAAAGCAGTAAATGTAAGTGAAGTGGCTGACTTCCCCATGCTGAGATTTCTGAGAGCTGACCCCCGCCCTCTTTAAAGGACTAAGAAGAGCAAC
This sequence comes from Rattus norvegicus, assembly GCF_021556685.1. Taxonomy (NCBI): domain Eukaryota; kingdom Metazoa; phylum Chordata; class Mammalia; order Rodentia; family Muridae; genus Rattus; species Rattus norvegicus. The sequence continues at coordinate 41,141,455 of NC_141540.1, forward strand.
ATGGCCACGGTTTCTAGACAATATACTCATTAGCTTTTCTTTTCTTTTTTTTTTTAAAGACTTATTCATTTATTATATATAAGTACACTGTAGCTGTCTTCAGACACACCAGAAGAGGGCATCGGATCCCATTACAGATGGTTGTGAGCCACCATGTGGTTGCTGGGAATTGAACTCATGACCTCTGGAAGAGCAGTCGGGTGCTCTTAACCGCTGAGCCATCTCTCCAGCCCACTCATTAGCTTTTCAATGAACTGTCTAGAAAACGTATCTCTTCCAAGGATATCTACCCTTGAGAAGGAATAAAATCTTGCTCCCGCACTCAGGGAGCCAATCTAATATTGGTTCGTTGCATCAAGATCAGGAATGGGTAGGGAGATTAAGAATGACTGCTGTGGGTCTGAGGAAAACAAAGCATTTCCTTCCTTTCTTTTTTTTTCTCCATTGTGTTGCAAATGTCCCTCTGTTTTGTTATTCAGGAACTGAGCGTCGAAGAGCAAAGAGATGTTTCTGGTGGTGTCTTTTAGAAAGCATAACTCGAGTGTCGTGGTTCTGGTTCTCATCCTGCGCCGAAGCTTGCTTCCACACTGTAAGATTGAGTTTAGGAGTGGACGAAGGAGTAGCTCGGCAGTTAGCAGCACTTGCTGCTCTCTCAGAGGACCTGAGTTTCGTTCCCAGCACCCTTACAACCAACCAGCGACAGAACTGCTCTCGTCCTCCCTCCAGAAGCAACTTTGGCTCTTGGGAGTGTGGACGCGTCTCCAAGGCAGGCCAGTTCTCAACCATGGAGAAGGGTAGGATATGGAAAGTGGAAACTAGAAGCACAGGATAGAAATTAGTCCTAGCAGATGCTAAAGAAGACTCTGGAGATGTTTGTCTCGGTCTTGAAGACTGGGCTGTTAAAAGAAGAGAATTGCAAAGTCCACTGTAGACCCTTCATAGTAAAAACAAAAAGAAAAAAAAAACTGTAGGCACTCATCATATGTATGTTGTAGTGGTCAAGATTCTGTTAAAGTCCATAGTTTCTTTCCAGTGATGAAGCACAAAGAAAGATGCAAACATAGATGCTTGAACACACCACGCACGAGGGTAATGTGGAGTCTCCTCTTTCCACCTGCCAGCCCCCATCCAGTACCTATTTACTCTGAGTCGTTTAACTAACAGTGACGTATGGGGCAAAGCCAATTCGTGTCAGGCATGGTGCCAGGCAGTGTGGAGCACATTGTTTGTCCTGGAGATGGTCTTGACTTCATAAACACGAAAGGGAGAGAATGACCAGCCTTCTCCAGAGAGGAGACATGCCAGGAAATCTTCCAGAGAAGGTGGAACCTGTGAAGGGGCGTCGTCGAGGTGGTGGTGGTCGTGAGATGGTCTTTGTAGAATAGGGCACCAGCTTGAACTAAGGGACCTTCTGGCCTGCTGCATCTGCATAAGCTTGCAGTTCTCTAGTGAATGCTGACCTGGCATGAATTCATGATCTGATAGCATCCAAAGAGTGCATGATCTTTTTTTTTTTTTTTTTTTTTAAAGATTTGTTTGTTTTATGTAAGTACATGGTCTTACATTGTCTTCAGACGCACTGAAAGATCCGGTTCCATTACAGATGGTTGTGAGAATTGAACTCACATGTGGTTGCGGGAATTGAACTCAGCACCTCTGGAAGAGCAGTCAGAGCTCTTAACCGCTGAGCCATCTCTCCAGCCCCGAGTGAACGATCTTAAATGTCTCTGCTTTGGGGGAAGGGGTGTACCTTAAGCCTGTAGAGTGCAGAGATAGTGTATACAAACTCCTGGGCTTGCTCTCCAGTACTGTCTCCATCTAGCACTGGTAACCCTGAAGGTTGAAGCAAGAGGATTCAAAGTTCAAAGTCATCCTCAGCTGTGTAGTGAATTTGAGGGAACCCCAGGCCATGTGGGATCCTGTCTCGATAAAGGAGAGAAAAGAGAAAGAAATGTGTTACCTTTCATTTTGAGGAAAAGAACTCGACTCAGCCTGAAACCCTGAACTCATAAACACACAACAGCAGAGAACGAGGTTCTCGGAATTCAAGCACTGGGTGAGGGAACAAGTCGGGCTCTCATGACGCACGTGTTGAACTTTAGGCTGTTGGAATTCACTTTACAAACAAGCGCTCTAGAATAATATAGGAACTTGCAATTTTGAGGGAATTGTTCCATTTTTTTTCCCTTCACTGTAGGATATACTTTAAAAAGGAAGAAAAGAAAAGGGGGGTGGGAGCAGTTCTAGCTTCAGTTTTTAGCTTTCGAGAGCCCTTTAGTCATGAAGGTGTTTCCATAGCAAAAGTGTGTGGGACGCTCTCGCTTTGCTCTCAAGAGTTCCTGGGAGTGTCCATCATTTCACAGGGACAAGGCCTGGCACCATGACTTAGTAAGTGCGTGGCACAGTTCCCGCTGTTCCCGCTGTTCTCACTGTTCCGGCTGTTCCCACTGTTCCCACTGTTCCCACTGTTCCGGCTGTTCCGGTTCGGTTCCTAGGATGAGGTGAAGACCTAGAGGAGGAGCACAGAACTAGTAACGCACGGAAGACAAAAATGAAAATAACTGCTCAGTGTGAACAATAGGAACGCAAATGGTGCAGCTAAAAGAGGAAGGAACATTACCTTCCCAAAAGGCAAGGCAAAGGAAGAGTGTAGCCGTGAAACGTGTTTTGCCCGGTGAAATTGTACGCTGCGTGAATCTCTCCAAAGTGTAGCCGCCCACTCGAAGTTTTCCCAGCACGAGGCTGGCAGGCAGTGAACTTGGTGACTCATTTTAAGAAGGTTTACTATAAAGTTCCCAATCTGCTTTTTTTCCCCCTTTAATTGATTAAATCTTTCACGTTTCCTCCCAGAAGCTGCCTGCTGATGGTCCAAAAATTCTCACTGGGGCTAGGAAGAAAAAATTATGAGCGTATGCAAAGATGTCTGGGGTTTACTGTTTAGTTACAAAAATTATGGTGAAAAAATGTATTTGATATGCCAATCTGCATCTACGAAAAAAAGAAATCTGAATATAAATCTTTTAAATAAAAATACTGTTTATTTACGGGAGAGCGAGGGAATGGGGTAGAAGAGACGGAATTAGAAACCACAGTCTGACTATATTTTGTTTTCATTTTGAATTCAGACGCCTGTAAATGTTTAATGTCATTATAAAAAAAATTAAGCATAAAACAGAGCCGTCTTTAAAAAAAAATTGAAAATTGAAAGACTCAGCCGGGGACAGAACCCCAAATTGGCGTCAGGATCACAGAAAGGAGTTACTGTGATAGAGGAAACCTAAGGAAAACAATGTCACTAACCGTTACGGGAATGTGAATCAGTATGGCGGATATAAAGAACAGCTTAAAGGGTCCTTACGTTTAGCCCAGCAATCTCATGACTACCTTGTACCCAATGGAAGGAAAATCATCATATCCAATAAATCTAGCTCTCTTGTGTTTATTCCTCTGCCATTGATAATAGCAAGATTCAAGTCAACCTAGAGCCAGCCACAATGATGATGATGTACCGTATATACACACTGGTATATTTTCACCTTAAAAAGGACAAAATTCTGTCACTTGTGACCATGTAAATGAGCCCAAAGGACATTATGTTAAGCAAAAGAAGGTGGACACAGAAAGACAAAAGTCCTATAGTCACACTTCGAGGCAAGTTTGATTCACAGAATTCACTGATTTGATTCACGGGAAAACGTAAAAGTAGAGTTGGGGTTACCAGGGCAGGAAAAGCTAAGGAAGAAATTAATGGCAAAATTATGGCTGCATAAAAGGAATAAGTTCAAGTGTTCTGTTGCCCAGTCTGGTTCCAATAGATCACAATAATTTACTGTATATTCTGAAAATAGACCACAATAATTTACTGTATATTCTGAATAATCTAGAAGAAAAAAAATTTTTTTAATTAATTTTAGGTCGGCACACAAAACGTTGAGTTCCTCCCAGCACCCTCATATACACGTACCCCAGCACTTTACTCTCAGCCATTCTCTTTCCATTCCAGCTGGTTTTCTTTTAGAAGAGAGAGTTTTGAATATGCTCCTCACAAGAAAACATAAATGTTGGGCTGTGGTGGTGGTGAGAGGTGTGCCACTCATTCTGAGTTGCTCACACCATGCACCATGTCTATGTTTAGTTATTTGTCCTGGTAGGTAAAGAATTAAGGAGATCTTTCTGCCTCCCTACCCGCTTCCAACTTTCCTTCTTTCCTTCCTATCTCTTCCTCCCCCTGTCTCACGCTCTCTCTGACTGCTGGAGAGCTACAGGATAAAACAGATGAACTAGGATTTTTGGCGTAGAAGATTTCAGACCAAAGAGCTTGAGTAAAATCCTGTAGTCTGGGGTTTGCAGTGTACTAGTAATTATGAAACGTAATTGTGGCAGGTCTTAATTCAGAAAGATATGGATTCCCTAGACCTCGCCACAGAGGGGATTCTTGAAATCGCAGCAGGCTGCTGAGATGAGAGGCCGTAGTGTTTGTTCATCTACAAGGGACAGAACCCAGTGCCGTGAAGTCTTTATCGTGATCTCCACTCAAAGGGGCCAGAGTTGCTTGGCAGAGGACTAGTCACAGACACGGAGGCTGGAGCTATGGAATAGGAACCTGGACTCAGCCACCATAGTGTAGGGAGCCATATTGGATGTGGGCCTGGCCATTTTGTGACTGTATAGCTCAAAGTGGCTAGGTGACTCTGGGCTGTTTGGCCACAGATATTCACCCCTAAGATGACTGCCATAAGTCTTAACATTGTTGGACAGTGGCCTCTCCCATGAATTTACGGCACAGGAAGATAACATTCAAGGGATGCGTCAGCTCGAGCAGATACCAGTTATCTCCTGAGTCAACACCCGGTGTCTACCTCCTGACCTCATCGTCTACCTCCTGACCTCTTTGCCTCCAGCTATCACTGCCTATACCCTCATCTCCCCCTCCTCTGTGTTTCACAAAGGACACTCCCCCTACCTGAAAGCCTTAAAAGCTGTAACGTTCACCAATAAACGAGACCTTGACAACAGAACTTTTGCTTGGTCTCCTTCTTTTCACCCCCATTTGGCCCACAGGTAGAAAGCCTCTTCGGGACCCTGAATAACTGGACACCATAGCAGGGGTAGAGAGGTATTGAACGACTTGTGTGGGGGTTATAGCTATATCTGGGCTTACTGGGAAAGTCAGACTTCAGGTAGACTGTAGTAACGTAATAATGGTGAGGCACTGAAGCATGTTAAACATGTTTAAATTAATAGATGTTAAAACACACACACACACACACACACACACACACACACACACACACACACATGCTCACTGCTAACATAACCCTTCAAACCCAATGGTTGGTGATCCTTAGGTGCTGTCAAGTAAGCAACTCACAAGTGTAGAATCCACAGATGAAGGGGGAGAGATTTATATGCAGTCTCTTTCCTACGCAGGTCACCATGGGCAACCAGATAGCGAATATCTTTCTCAAAATCAAAGTGAATTTAGATGATTAGGGGAACAAGAACCTATTAGGGGACTGCATGGTTATTAGTGCTTTGTCTTACTGTTAGTTATCTTTGGTGATGACAAGGAACGGCCGATATATTTAAAGGAAACTTCCCCCTTTGACGGATGCGTGTACGTGTGCATGCACATATATTCACACATCTGTTTGTGTGTCTGTATAGTGATCCAAAGTCCTTGTTTAACTTCGGTATAATCTAGTTATATGGAGGGTAGGTAACAATGGGAATAACACGGAATTAACTTGGGGCTTCTAATTACTGTGGCTCAAAAATGGCACTTATGTTGTTATTTTGTATGTCTGTGTATGTGCATGCAGGTGTGCGTTTTTGAAAAGTTCCATTTAGAAATGTTTTAAATCGTCAAATTAATGGCTTTGTTCTTTCCTCTGCCCTGTCATCTAACAGTCTTTTTTCCCACTGCCTTCTCACATGAGAAGCTCTGGGCACCTGCTTAGAAACAGGCCTGCTGCTGTGGTGGGCAGTGTTTCCCTAGAACTATTCAGTTTTTTTTTGTCCTGGATAAACACTGGACAGAAGGAGAAATGAATTCTTTACAGTGTTCGAGCCACAAGCTGGTAGCATCTTGGCAGGCCTGAGCTTTCGGACATCTGATGTCTAGAGCGTTAGAAGAGCTTTGAGACTGTTGCTCCACTCATTTCGCAGGAAGAATCTGCAGAAACAGCATCTAATTCATCTGCTTATGGATGGCATGGTGGGATCTCATGACCGATTACATCTCCACCGCAGGAAGACTGGCTGCTAGTGATTTAGCATTTAGCTATCGATAAAGAATTCGGACTCGTGACTAACTTTATTCAGCAAGCATCTGTAATTTCTTTATCAACCAGACTCAGTTTCGAAAACTTGCCTGGAGTTACTTCAAGGATATTTCTGATTATTCTTAAGGGTTTCTTTCCCCTGCTTTTTCTGCGTAATCTTTCACTTGCAATATATTTTTATATGACTTTATTGGTATTTCCCCACCTCAGTTTAAATTTTATGTGAAACAACTATTTGTGTCTTTGGCTTCTTGAGCTTAGTGTTTCTTCCTTCTGACATGTTTTCAATTTCTTTATTGTTTTCTTCAAATTTTCATGTGTTGGGGGCTGTCCAATGCATGTGTCTCTGTGTGTGGTTGGGAATGTGTGTCTCTGTGGGTGTGTTTATATGTGTTTACATCTATGTGTGTTTGTGTATGTGTGTCTATATATTTATGTGTCTCTGTGTGTCTATACGTGTGTGTATCTGTGTGTGTGTGTCTGTGTCTTTCTGTATGTTTCTGTGTGTACTTGCCTGTGCCTATGTCTTTGTATATGTCCCTGTGTGTTTGTTTGTCTGTGTCTGTGTGTGTATGTCTTTGTGTATGTCTGCATGTGTGTCTCTGTGTGTGTATGCATCTGTGTGTGTGTGTGTGTGTGTGTGTGTGTGTGTGTGTGTGCGCGTGTGTATTTGTGTATGGCTGTCTGTGTGTCTCTGTGTGTGGTTGGGAATGTGTGTCTCTGTGGATGTGTTTATTATGAGTTAACATCTATGTTACTTGCCTGTGCCTACGTCTTTGTACATGTCTGTGTGTATGTGTTTATGGGTATCTGCATGTCTATTCATCCAACTCTGGGGACCCTTCTTCCCCAGAACTAGGGTAAAGATCCCAATTGTTTATGTGAGTGCTGGATATAAGAACTTGGGTCATCATACTGCTTTTTGTTTGTTTGTTTGTTTTTTTGTTTTTTGTTTTTTTCTGACTGAGGCATCTCCTCAGTTTCTCTTCTAACTCTCGTGTGATCTCCACAAGCTTGTGATTCTTTTTAAAAAAACGTTTCTCCTACAAAAAGAATTCCTTCTTATATTTGAACTAGTTTCATTTTTAAAAAACATCTAACATCTTATTCTTATTAATGGATACTTAATGCTACCCAATGTTGTTCTTTAAGCACAGTTTTCTTTTCTTCTTGAAGTGCTAGAGATGGAACCCAATGCCATTTGTGTGTTAGGCCATCACTCTGCCACCACAAAGGCTTTCTTCTCTTGTGTTGTCAGGTTCATCTGCATTTTGCTTTATTTTTTTTCTTTCCTTTCTGTGTTGGAAGCGTCCTTTAAATCTCTGGTGACCCATGGGATTCTCTAAATAGCTGACTGAATATTGTATGTGGAGGCTAAAACAAAAATATTTTTGAGGCAGGGTCTTACGTTTTAACACAGGTCTAGCCTCAGACCTGCTGAGACCCCCCCTTCTTGCCTTAGTCTCCTGAGTGTTAGGCCAGGTCTTACTAACCTCTTGGTTTCCTAGGGAGTAAGTGTTTATTGAAGGCTTCAAAGGGTGGTATTACAAATGCATACCCATTACTTTGGCTTAGGTCTAACTAAGTCAGAGGAGGTACCCAGACCCTCAAAATGCATAAATGATAGTGGATTCACTTAACAGCACCATGTGTGTGTACTGGCTGTATTCAGCTCTCTCTCTTGGTTCTCACACCATCTCAGAGAAGACGTCTCCATCTCTACTATTGGACGAAATGGATCAAGAATCCTGTTGCTACCTCGGACGATGGTGCACGCCTTTACCGCTAGCATATAGAAGCAATAGCGAGCGAAATCTTTGTGATTTTAAGACCAGACTGGTAAACCAAGCCAGTTTCAGGGTAGGCAGTGTTACACAGAGAAACCCTACCTTAGGGGCGGGGCGGGGCGGGGCGGGGCGGGAAAGGGCAGGTAGGGAATCCTGCTGCAGTTGATGGGCTTCACAAACCTTTGAATGGAGATTTCATTTGATGTATCCATGGCGCATCATGTTCCATGAGCACAGAACTTTTCAAATTTGATGTTGCGGACCTCTGTTTTCCTTTCCTCTTCAGGTACACTAGAGGCAATCACACAGCTCCAGGTAGAGAGAAGACTCTCAAGGCCTGGTGCCATCTCACTCAGACTTCGTGCCTGTGTGTATGTTTAATTTCCCTTGAATTCTTTTAGTAATATCTCAAAAGGAAACAAAATAAACAAGAATTTAATCTATTCTGTTTATCTGGAAGCTTTACTCTTAACCTCATAAGGTTTTTCAACATAATTAGTTTTGACTACAGAGTTTATCAGCATTTATAGGTTTCTCAAAAAACAAAATGAAGGGCACATTCATTTTCTTATGCTTCACCAACTACAAATTTGAGATCATTTGAAATTTTAATTCTGAATTATAATAAAATAATAACTTTATACTCTGCATCAGTGATTTAAAATGGTTGAAACTGAATCGCGTCTTTAATTTTTTTTATGTGGAATATTTTCTTCTCTTGGCTTCTTACTTTTATTGGGACATGTATTTCAATGCATATTGATTCGGGTTTTAAGATCTTGTCTGCTGTGACAACGAGGATGAGACAGAGACCCTGGTAGGAGGAGGTCTGAATTGCAGATGGTCTCAAGGGTGCCACTGAGTGACTGGTGGACCATGTCTGTTTGGTCTGAGCCACAGTTAACTGCTGTTATTTCTGGGCTAACTGTTCTTTTTCTCACTTACCTCAGGACACAGAGGGGCCGTTTGGTAGACCAGCATACTAACTCTAAGTGCGCAGTACCACTTAGTCCTAGATAGAAGTTGTCCGTGACCTTCCTGCCTGAAGTGCTCCTCACCATCCACTCTGAGCTATTTGCCTATGAGTCTTTCTGCGCCAGTTCCTGGGTTTCACAGTTCTGACTTTGAGGTGGTTCACCATTCCTTCTGATTTCCAATGCTCTTATGAAATTGTGCATTTATTTGATTTCATCAGAGTAATTGGGATAGGTAGAAATGTCTGTTCAGTCTGCCTTTTGCTCCTTTCTGGACAGACAGACAGACAGACACACACACACACACACACACACACACACACACACACACACACACACACACACCCCCCAAACCAACAGTTAAATTCTAACCCTGGTTTTCACTTCTTGTGTATGCTCTGTCCAGTGGCAAAGAGTGCATCACCAGGACAAATTGCACTGGTGCTAGTGGCTTCTGAAAAGCTATGATGGCGTGGAGGAGAGCCAGGACCCATGATGCAAGTGGCATTGCCCAAAACAAGTTTCTTTAAATGTACTCACTTCAAAAGGACTTTATACGTCTCTTTAGCGAAATCGATATTTTCCCACATGTTTAATTGACAGCCACACCATTTTCTGGAATAGCATTACTAAATTTCTTGACATTTTAACCAGTACAAAGATTAACTAATAGTGTATTAGGAAGTTCTGTGTTGAAATCTTGTAATGTAGTCCAAGCTGGCTCCTGCCTTTTCTTCCTGTGTATTGCAATCACAGGCATATATCACTCTCTGCCTGGCCAAACATGTTTTCCATCAAATGCACTATTTTAAGAAGGCTTCCTGCATTCCTGTTATTTGACTTGTGAGTTGGAGATTTCTTGCTGTGTAGTTTCAAACTCTTGATCCTCCCGCCTTATTCTCTTGAGTTCTGAGAAGACAAGTGTGTACTATCAGACATGGCTATTCCTCCATTCTTTAAGGTAAACTGTTTTTATCCATTGGTGAGAACTACTGATTTTTATCATGGACTTCTCCTTTTGAGATTATAATGTAAAATCTAAGAACTTCATTGATCTATAAAACATCCTTTTCGTTCTCGTGTGGATTAAGGTTAAGGTTAGAGTTAGCATCCTTGCATAGTACGAGCTAAATCCACGCTATGATTCATGATTTTCCTGAGGCAATGCAGTGTTCATAGACTAAAGAATTGGTGACTTACTTTGCCCAAACCGCTCTCCAAGTTTCTAGTTCCAATTTCATTGCCTATGCAGGAGAAGTAGGCAATATTTTGCTAAAGAGAAAGATCATTCCTTGTTAATATTTCTGACAGCTTGCAGTCTGTTCATTGGGAGCTTGCTTATTCCAACTTCTCGAGATCTGTCTGGTTCTGTGCTGCCAGTGCGATTGTTGCTGTCTTGCTCAACACCCGTGATTCATGCACATCCATGGGTATCTTTATATTTGACTTGGAGCGTCCTCTGATGTGTGCATTATCACTAGGTCAGATCTCTCTGTCCTGGGACACGTATTGGCTCTTGTTTAGTTTTGAGTACAAACAAATCTGGAGCAATAAAATGGCCCAGGGTATTTTGCCCTTGCAAGGAACATACTACACAGCTCATGCCAAGTTTTTCATGGTTTTTGTGAGAAAATTTTAGGTGCAGCAAAAGAGATGATTGGTTACATTCTCACAGCTGATTAGCTCCAACACAGAGTGGTATAAAGTGTGTGTGTGTGTGTGTGTGTGTGTGTGTGTGTGTGTGTGTGTGTGATGGGTGGGAAGAGAAGGCCTTAAAGATAATTCTTGTCACTGCTTTGAGTCAGATGATTCAGGCTGAGACAATGCCAAACCTCGGAGATCTAAACATGTTCTTGGCTCCAGAAGGCAAATAATATATATATCAGATCTCTGCCTTACTGTGGGAGGGATTTATACTTAGACTTTATTCTTCTAGTCGTCCATTTTTCTCCATCCACTGTCAGTGAGCATATGCTACGTGAGTGTCTGGAGTAAAGGATGCTCCTGAGGTAAGCTCTGGGTGACTGAAGTATGACAAGAGTTTCAATGGCACCTTGGAAAATTGCTTCTTGCCAAAGTCTAAGGGTAATAATATGATATTTACCTTTGAGTCCTTGAAAGAGTTCTAGACTGTCCAGCCCACACTTTTGTTTAAACACTGAATTGTTTCCTGTATAAAAGCAAACAATGTCCAGTGCAAGCAAAATGTCTTGAATAACCTGGCCAGGTGTTCTCTGAATATTATTATTTTTTAAGTCAGGGTTGAATTAAGAAAGAACAGATTTTGTTTTTCTTTATTTTTTATTTTATTTTATTTTTTTTGTTTCTTTTTTTTCGGAGCTGGGGACCGAACCCAGGGCCTTGCGCTTCCTAGGTAAGCGCTCTAGCATTGAGCTAAATCCCCAGCCCCGTTTTTCTTTACTTTTAAACGTCTGCCATATAGTCGAGCAATGGAAGCTGTGTATAGCAATGGGACTCATAACAGCGTGTTTGTCCAACACAGACCTGGTCTGTGATGATGGTCCTGTACACTGCATTGCTTAGTGATGGCACCTCTGTCATGACCCATCCAGTCCGTGAGACTCATGTGACACAATTTCCTAACAACAGACTTTTCAGAATGTAGATCTGTCTATTAAACTCTGCATTAATACAGCTATCGTGTATAGTGATTAGTCCAGGATTAACTTATCATAAATATATTCTCTTTATATACGTGTGTGTGAGACACACACACACACACACACACAGAGCTGAGGATTTAGCACAGTGGTAGTTATTCCTGGTATTCATGGGACCATGGATTTAATACCTATAGCAACAAGAACTTTCCAACCTTTTAGGAACTTGCGAGTTCTTAAGAATATAGACCAGCCAGCGCACACTGCCTTTCAAAGGAAGTATTGAGCTGGGAAACATAAGTCTCCCTTCAGCTTTTCTGTGAGCATTAGTGTGATGTCGTGCAAACCATCTGTCTCTCTTTCCTCTTCTAAAAACGAGAGAATAAGACTTCACTACAAAACCCCTTCCCAGTCCTGAAGTTTCACAGTTCTTTCCAATAAAGCCAACATTCCTACTTCACTGATCCTTATGACACCATGGTTAGTAGCCACCTGTCTCCATCAGACTGAGATACAACATTGTTTTCTTCTCTGAAATTGGTGCGTATGAAGGTCGCTTGTCTTAAAGACCTTGTAGTTATTGAGAACTAGGCTTTTTTTTTTTTCCTTCGTTAACACGGAAACTTCTATCGTTTGGGGAATTACTGGCAACATTTTGGGTGATTATAGCCAAAATTTAAATTATGTTTCTTTAGCAAAAGCAGGGTACCATGTATACATATTCCAGGAGGAAATCTTAGTTTCTATTCACACATATATTTCTTTTCGTTATTTCATTTCAAGGAGGCAAGGGTCATTCCTTTCTGTCACAGTTTAGTCCTAAACTTTAGCACACAGAGGCTCATCTGTGGTATGTGCTTAGCGAAGGAAGAAATCGAGAGGAACTGGTTGGCCAGGAAGTCTCTACAGCAGAGGCCAGATATCATCTCACAATCATCCAAGTAATTTCCATAAAGAAAATCTGGGGCTCACACCAAGTTTCCCTGAGTTCTCTGGCTTGTGTTGCAGATAGAAAAAAAACATTTTATTTTTAGATATTGGATTTTCCCTTTACAGAGGAGAATGGAGGTGGCATTGATGTGGCGGGATGATCTTCAAACAGCAGAGTTACTCAGTCGCAGTTACATGTAGCAAAGGTTCCTGATAAGCCAGGGTGAGGTGGCTACCTGGCCCTTCTGCCTTTTCTATGCAAACTTCCATGACTCTGTAATGAACACTCCTCAACTTCGATGTTGGAGATTACTTTTGGGTCCTCCCATGCCACAAGGACAATGTACTACTCCCCAGAAGTCAGAATCAAGGTAGGCTGAGAATCCAGATAAAACTAGTGGATATTGGATCCGCCCACTGAAGGTCACTGTGTAGGAAGGGAGAGTGTGGACAGAGCTCCAGGTTCTGATGTATTGAGTCCAACAGATGTGGCAACTGCATTGTAGCTGAGATTTTGACACTACCTTAAAATGGAGGGTACCTTTTAACAGGGGTACCCTAGAGAAAGCTATGCTTCAAGAGTTTTGAAATGATTAAGGTGGAGGAAGAGACACAGTAATCTCAACCCTCCTTCCTTGTTAACTTCCTCTTGCCTTTTGTCCCCTCCCTCTATGCCTTCTTCAGACCTTTTCCCCCATCCCTTTCAGGAAGTCGTTTTGGCTTTAGACTTGGTTATTATCTAGACTCTCTACACCATTTTCTTCCAGATTATCTTAGCGTTTCTGAGGCTCCACTTCTCATCCCATCAACAGGCAGATAAAAACATGGTTGCAATAAAGCCTAATTGATATGGTACTAGTTATCAGATATCAAATTTGGGCATTTTCTAAGGCAAACAGGAGGTGACACACTTGAGAAGGACTCTTAACCTTTACACCCCTTGCTAACGG